>NW_007253951.1:244793-289249 GCF_000164805.1 Carlito syrichta
TGTGTGTGTGTGTGTGTGTGTGTTTGTTTTTGAGTTGGAGTCTCACTCCATCGCCCAGGCTGGAGTGCAGTGGCACGCTCCCAGCCACCCCAGTGTCAACCTGCTGGTCTCCAGCAATTCTTCCACCTCAGTCTTCAAAGTAGCTGGAACTACAGGCATGCACTACCATACCCAACTAATTATTTATTTATTTATTGTAGAGATGAGGTCTTGCCAAGTTGCCCAGGCTGGTCTTGAACCTGTAGGGCTCAGGCAATCCACTCACCTTGGCCTCCCAAAGTGCTGGGATTACAGGTTGAGTCACCGAGTCCAGCCATATAAGATCAATTTTTAAAACAGCCAATTGTATTTCAATAACCAACAGCAAATAGGCAAAATAAATAAATAAGTAAAATTAAAAAATCAAATTTTACAACAGAAACAAAAAACAGTATAAGATACCTAGAAATAAATCTTATATAAGATGTGTTTATGCAGTAAGTTATAAAATTTTATTCAAAGACATGAAATAAATGGAGAAGGGGTCCAAATTCATGAATAGGTTAGTCAATATAATTAAGATGTCAATTCTTCCTAAATTGATCCAGAGGGTTAATGCAATTCCAAAGTGCCAACAGGGCTTTTCATGAAACTTAATGAACTGTTTCTTATGTATGAGGAAGAGCCAAGGCTCCCAAACTGTCAAGATACTGTTAAAGAAAAATGTGACAAGATTTCCAAAACCAGATATCTGTCTTAACATAAAGCCGTAATAATAATCAAGACAATGTAGTAATTGGTGCAAGGTTAGTAAAGCTGGCCTTGGGCAGATCAGAGATCTCCAAAATAGAGTTAGACACAGTTGATATATGAGAAAGGAGACGACTGATCAGTGAGGGGGAAAAAAAAAACAAAGCAAAAAACCTATTCACTAAATGACATTGTGAAAATTGATTACTCATGGTGGAGGGAAAAAAAAAGATTGGATTCCTCCCAAAATTACATCCCTCATATCATATTTAAAAATCAATTCCGAGTGAATTACAGATTTAACTGTGAAGAGTAAAACTTAACAACTTTTAGGAGATAATACAAGATAATGCACTTCTGATCTGGGGTGGGGTAGGAGTTTTTATCAAGACACAAGATGCCAAAATTTTGTATCAAATCTACTCATTAGAAGATAACAGAAAGAAAACAAAAGAAAAAGCCAAGGAGTTGATAGTTATAATACAAAATAGAAAAAAGTTAAAAACTCTTCCAATTTAATAAGAAATAATACAATTGAAAATGAGTTAAAAAACTCAATATTAATTTCAAAGAGGAACCATTAGTTGCCAATAACATATGAAAAGATGCTCAGCCCGGCTCGGTGGCTCAGCCTGTAATCCCGGGATTTGGGAGGCCGAGGTGAGTGGATTGCCTGAACCCGCGGGTTTGAGACCTGCCTAGGCAACTTAGAGAGACCTCATCTCTACAATAAATCAAAAATCAGCCGGGCGTGGTAACGTGCACCTGTAATTCTGGCTACTCAGAAGGCTGAGGCAGAAGGATCACCGGAGCCCAGCAGGTGGAGGCTGTGGTGGCCGGGAGCAGCCATTGCACTCCAGTCTGGGCGACGGAGTGAAACTCCAACTCAAAAAAAAAAAAAAAAGAAAAGAAAAGATGCTCAACCTTATCAGCAATTAGGAAAACATAAATTAAGAATAAAATTAGTAAGTATTTCATATTCAACAATTGGCAAAACTTAAAAAACTGACAATATCAAATGTTAGAAAGAATACAGATAAATGGAAAGTATATTATTCGAGGAGTGTATTTTAGTCCGACTACTTTGTAAAACATTGTGGCATTACCTAATGAAGCTAAGCACATACAGACCTCTACAACCCAACATTTCCACTCCTATAAACTGTAAAAGGAGACATGAAGGAGAATGTTCATGACTATATTGCATATAGTAACCAAAATGGAAACAATCTAAATATCTATAACAGAACGAATAAATAAATTATATTCACATTATCAAAATACAACATAGCAGTGACACAACTAAGTTGTAATTACATGTACACATCAACATGGCCGAATCATAAAAACAATATGAATAAAATGCAAGAAAGGGAAAATTAGATTCATTGTGATTCTATTTATATAAAGGTTAAAGCATCTTTAACAGATACATATATAAACCCAATTATCTAAATTCAAAACAGTAATAACCTCTGGGAGAAGACAGAAAGATGTAATTGTGAAAAAAGCACACAGGAAACTTAAAAGGTATAAGAGCTCTATAACTGACAAGGTGTGATTATGCCTATTTCCCCATAATCTCACCAATAGAGTTATTTTGTCAAATATTTGAAATCCCCCAATCTGATAGGTAAAAAATGGTAACTAATATAGTCTCAATTTACATTGCTATTATTATGCATAAAGTTAATTAGCTCTATGTTTTAAAGTCATTTGTATATCCTATTAAAAAACTATTAGTTTATTTCTTTACTACTCTTTTTCTAATTCATTTCCAAAAGTTCATATATAACAGAAGAATAAATATTTTGCTTCCTATATAAATGACAATTACGTTTTCCAAGAGCATTTTTAAAGGTATTAAAAATGTTGGGTAATGGGGGTACAGTTGTTCATTTAATTATTTTCTTTAAAAAGTATGTTGTTGCTGGGTTCAGTGGCTCAGCCTGTAATCCCAGCACTTTGAGAGGCCAAGGCAAGTGGATCACCTGAGCCTGTGGTTTTGAGACCAGCCCAGCCAACTTAGCGAGACCTCATCTCTACAATAAATAAAAAGTTAGCCGAGCGTGTGCCTGTAGTTCCGGCTACTTGGAAGGCTGAGGTAGAAGGATCGCCAAGGCCAGCAGATCGACCCTGGGGTGGCCATGAGTGTGCCACTGAACTCCAGCCTGGGCGACAGAGTAAGATTACAACTCCAAAAAAATTATGTTGTTACTTTTTTATATTATGATGTATTTCAAGAATAAAACTAATTTGCACATAAAAGAAAGTCTCCCACTGACATGGTATATTTTATTTTAAGGGAGATAAGTAGTTCCTGGAATAAAGCTTGTAATTTTTACAATTATCGAGGTCCTACATATTTTTAACACCTGGGATCTCAGTGTTTAATGCCCAAGGACAACTTATTGGCCCATATACCAGAGAAAGCATTGCCTTACACCTTAAGGTATGAATTATAAATTACTTAAAAATAACTATATGAGAATTGCTTTTAGTTACACCTTTTATTCCATAAATCAATACATTTGGAACTTCCTTTTAAGTGAATTCAGAGAACACTTCCAAGTTTCGGACTTAACATGTCTATAGTTTTAAAATTGGCCATCTTATCCTAACTCCTCAAATAACCTACCCTCCACACACATTCCTCAAATCTCAAAATAGAATTTCTAAAAATTAGCTTGTTGGGGCAGCATGACCCAAATCATTACTAAAATTTCAGTATCTGCGTTTCAAAGGAAAAAAATGAAATAGAGAAGAAGCACCCTTTTTCCCAGTTTCAAGACAAAATAAGTCTCAGAGGCAGTCCATTCTCATTGTTTCTTTTTAGATATATCACAGTGCTTTAAATGCTCCATTCCTTTTCTTTTTCTTTTTTTTTTTTGGAACACAAAGTACCACAATGTGGTTATTAGGATGATTTAGAAGTTATATCAAGTTTTACCTTCCTAAGAATATAAAGATACCATTCATTAGGGACATTTTATTCCTTCAATTGCTTCACAAAGCCATTCCTGTTTTTACTATCTGAAACTTTTCTAAAACGCAAGTTGAGCTCTAGTTTTCTTTCATTTCTGGGAGTTCCTTGCTCTTCTGTACTGGATCATCCGAATAGAAAGTGGCATTGACAAAAAACTAAACAGATTATTAAAAAAGAAAAAAGCACTACATATAGGTGCTTACCATATAAGAAATTGAAGCTAAGTGAAAAAATTTATTCACAGGCATGAACTAAGTTAAGTTACACTTGGTAAAGCAGAGCTGGTGCCTGACTAGACAGACTAGAGGTCTAAGAAAACTTTAATGTACATGAATCCGTAAACAAAAGGACACTAGAATCAAAGACCAGCCAAAGACAATTTACAAAACTAACATTTTAACTAGAAAAACAGAATGAAAGACTGAGGAAATAACAGATATTCATAATGATTCAGTTGATACTTGGTGCAAATTTTCTTGGTGTTTTTTTCTACACGAAATAACATGGAATAGAGTTATAAAAGAAAAAGCAATGTTAATAGTTGTTTTTTTCAGGAATGTTGCCTGGTAAAAAGGGTAAGTCCACTAGGTTCAACAGTAAATATTCTTCAGTCATTGATGTGCTATTGTCTATCAATATCAAGAGAAGGAAAATAGCTGCTCTGATTGATGTTAAAAGTAAAATAAGGATTATTCTTAGTAGGCACCAAAATTTATAATTTATTTATAATCAATATGGAAGTGTGAATTTCATCCTTCATGAATCTAATTCTACATAAAATGACAACCATTCTATAATTTTTTAATAGAGAGGAACAGACTTCCCTACTCCAACTCTAGCTGGCTGGCAATTTCTACTATGTATGAATGAGATGGAAGACAAAGAAAATTAGGGGAAATGTCCTAAGAGTAAAACTTCAAATGCTTCCGGTTAATCCTCAAGAAAATATCTTAGATATAATTATTCTTCCTCTGCACTTCACAGATTATAAAGAATATAAAAATATCCTGCAGAGAAACTATAAACATAAGATTCAGACCGTTCGTATGATTACCTAACTTATGAAACTATATAAGGAAGCCTAATACCATTTCTATCATTTCAAACAATAATATCAGCATTCTTTTCATGTTTATTCAAATATCATTCTTAATATTTCATTATATGACATAGACAAATGTAAGCAGAACATTTTCATGGAGACTCAAATAGTCTCTGAAGAAAGAAAATAAAATATATGAAAGTGTATACTTTACACAAGGCTTCGATTAATGCTCATTCCCAACGAGCATAGAATAAAATGTTTTGAAAATACAGTACATTTGTATTTAGTCCTATGAATGAAAAGATAAACTCTTTTTCATAGGCTATTCCATAAGAGAAAATTACACAAATTTCAGTATTTATATGAATTGAGTATAGCTTTCATCCCAGACTAATTGAGAGTGATGGTGAGAGGAGCATGCATTTTTGGATTAATATATTCTAACTAAAATTATACTAGGTATAGCTAACTTTTACTGTTATAATGTTTTCCTTCTTATAATCATATGTCAATGCTCTTTTATCTACTTTATCAAAAGCTAAACATGAGGCATTCTGCCTTATACTTACTTTGTTATAAAGTCATCCTTAAAAAAAGGACAATGGGAAAAACTATAGTGCTAATTTAAAATATCTCCTCTAAGAAATGAGTTTTATATAAAATTCAAGTCAAAATACAAAAAAAAAAAAATTTCCCCATGCAAGTTTGTTAAAATTTTTATGACACATTGAAATCTGAAGCTCAATTTGATACCCAAAAAAAGTTCTTCTTTTCAAAAGAAAGTAGGCACTGTCACATTCTCAACATCATATTAAAACCTGATCTGACCTCAAACACCTCAATAATGAATGTTAACACTTATCATTTTTTTAAAATCACTAACCTTTCAAACCTAGAGTTTGTAGCTGGAAGAGCCGTCCAAGTTCATAAGGCAAAACCCGTAACAGATTGTTATTTAAAAGCAATTCCCTATGTAAAAACAAACAAACAAACAAACAAAAACTTTATTAATATCTACATTTGCCATTCTTAACCATCCTTGTAATATACCATGAGTGATTATTTACATTAAGGCACATTTCTATATGCTCATCCAAAAATGCTGTATAGTGTAAAGTACTATAAAACATGTAATCGCCACAATTATTAACTGTATCTATGATTTACTCATTCTCTACTACAGAGTAAAGGTATAGGAAATGCACATCATTCTCAGACTAAATCTACTCCCTTTTTTCTCACCCAAAATGCCTACCAAATGCTAATGAAAGTGACAGATATCCTTAGTATCCAAAGACAACAGAACTGAGTCTAATAGAAAAAAGTAAAACTTACACAAACTTCAGAATTAAACTATAATTAATAGTCAATCACCTGTATCATTTTTATAACTGAATTCAACTCTAGTCATGTCAAAATACTATCAAAACAAACCAAAAAATAAAGAAATTAATGCAAAAAAACAAGGTAGTGTATGAAAGAAATAAAACAATTCAATACAAAATGTGAATGAGAAGGTAAAAAACATACTATGATGGGCAATCACTGACACAGAACATAAATATTAAAATAAAGCATAGGCTAATACAGATAAGAATAGGATAGCATAAATAAGACCTATATTTATGATTGTGAAATTTTGAGGAGACTACAGAAAAAATAAATAGCATACTCATTAGTGGATGGCCAAAAGTAAATAAACAAAACAAACCAGTAAGGGGATGAGG
Organism: Carlito syrichta; assembly: GCF_000164805.1. Lineage (NCBI taxonomy): Eukaryota > Metazoa > Chordata > Mammalia > Primates > Tarsiidae > Carlito > Carlito syrichta. The sequence goes on from NW_007253951.1 coordinate 251,281, forward strand.
AAAAAGATTCTAAAACAATATTTTTAATCTTAAGCATGTGATAGCAATTTTTAAAAAAATATTTGGCAGATAAACATTGTAGAAAAGCAATTCTTGTTTTCATTGGGAACATTTATACAAGGTCTTAATATTCCTGCAAAATTTTTCCTATGAAGAAATTCTTAAAGAATCCTTTAAGGACTAAAAATAAATCCATTTCATCAGGTTGCAAGGTTTCCTTAAGGAGTTAAAATATAAATTATAAATATACCTGTCTCATAGAATAGAGATATGATTCTAAGAGTTTTACTTATTACAAATCATATTTTCCCAATTATTTCTGATTAGTCTTATAAGGCTTGAGTTTAAAATGGGACTTACTATTTTAGCCCCGCCCCACTCCAAGTGTGTCAAAAGAAATTGGTAGGGTACCTGCATAATGAACATTTGCATACCTAACCCTGAATTGTACCCCAAGTCTTTAAAATCAAAAATCAAAAAGAGAAAAAAAAGAAACTGGTAATATAAGCATACTCACAGTCAAGAACTTACAGATTTAAAGGAAAGAGATGTTCATAGAAGATAACTCAAAAACTATGCTTAGGCTGTTTATCATTTGACCTTCTCACACAAGTAACATCTAATTTTCTTAAATTTAGAATTTTATGTAACGAGTCATGTCTGTATTATTTCCTTACCTGAGAGACACCATGTTTCCTAGTTCTGCTGGTAAACTTCTGAGTTTATTGGATGACAGATCCAGGTAAACCAGATTATGAAGCTTGGCAATATCAGGTGGAATGCGACTAAGGTAATTGTCATTTAGGTGCAGTGCTGTCAAATGTGTCAATGACCAAAGTGATGTACTTAAGCTCCGCACTCTACCTAAAAAGCAAAATATTAAAGCCTAAACTCGAGGTCCAAGATGAAGGCTAAACTGAAAGGACTAAAAAGTGGTAAAAGAGGTTGCAAATACAGACAGATATTATATCTTTGACATTTTAACGTTGCATTCAGTGCCATTTGATTGTTTCCAAACACACCTGGTCCTCCTTTCATTTCATGCCACTTTACCTGACTAGTACTCTTTCTCATGATCCTTCCACATATTAAATGAGATGTGGCAAAATGTGAAGACTCTTGGAGTCAGGAGAAAACGAGCATGAATTGAGCTTTTGTGATAGAACAGTCCAGGATTTTGTTTTTAAGACATAGTCCTAACAAAATATCTCACATGCTCCATGAAAATTAATAGTGCAAGATTAATCCTTATGAAGGGTCTGAATTATTCTGCAAACCTTAAATAAACAAGAGCAAACTACCATGACTTAGCACTAACCTTGGATCAGTCACCAAAAAAATCCATTTTATCCACAAAGGAGACATCTTCCCCAGCCTTCTGGTGTTACAATTATAGATTAACAACTCTGGCTTAAGATTTTGCATTAAGCATCAACATACGCAAGAAAAAAGTCATTCATTAAGTTCTATCAGTCAGTCAACGTCTGATAGCTATGGTAGGACATCTATTAGAAAAAGAAGCCCTCTATTAGAAAAAGAAGCCCTGATTCAGGGTCTTGATTTTTACCATTTATTAGCTACATAATTTGGGCAAATCATCTAGCCTCAATTTCTATAAAATGGAACATTGTCTTACCTGTAATTTTATACAAAATTATATGAAGATATTTTATAAACTTTGCAAAAGTAAAGTGGTATTTTAATGATATGTCATTTTCAAACAGTAGATTTTGATTAAAAAGCAGTGGAAGATATACAGTGCACAAAATCTCAAAGAAGAAATGTTACTTTTCATATAGCTATTCAGTAGTAAATTCTAACTTTTACCTTCTGTCTGGGGTTCTTACTACAGCAGGTTCCTTCCTAATGTCTATAATCAGACTTAAAGTGGCAAATAGGATTTTGCAATTTAAAAGGAAATAAAGTTTTCAAGTGAAAATAAATTTCACTTTTACCCAGGGTTTAAGAATAGTTCTCAACCAGGGGCGATTTTGCTCCCCAAGGCATTTTGGAATATCTGGAGACATTTTTGAGTGCCACAATTAAAGAGGTACTACTATCTAATGAGTGGAGGTCAGGGATGCTATTAAATATCCTACAATGCACACAACAGCCCTCCACCACAAAGAATTGTCCAGTCCAAAGTGTCAATAGTGTCAAGGCTGAGAAACCTTGGATTAACCTAATAGAATTTGCTCATATTCATTCTTTTTATTATGAATCCCCAATCCATCCAGTTACCTTTTAGCTAAATGTGCAAGTAATTCTTGTTACTGACATTACAGTGTGGGTTTAACTCTTCTAAATGAACGTCTACTGGGGAAAAAACTACATTCTATATACAATCTGTACTGTATCAATTCATAAGAAGAAAATAGTATGTATATTTGATTATTTTAATAAACTGACTTTTGCAATGCTTTTTTTTTTTTTTGAGTTGGAGTATAACTCTGTCGCCCAGGCTGGAATGCAGCAGGACATTCATGGCTACTATAGCCTAGACCTGCTAGGCTTGGTGATCTGATCCTTCCACCTCAGCCTTCCAAGCAGCTGAGACTACAGATGTGCTTCACCATGCCTGGTTAATTTTTTTATTTACTGTAGAGACAAGGTCTTGCCAAGTTTCCCAGGCTAGTCTCAAACTCCTGGGTTCAGGCACTCCTCACCTCAGCTTCCCAAAGTGCTGGGATTACAGCCATGAGTCACTGCACACAGTCTAATTTTGAAATAATTTTAGATTACAAAAAAGTTACCAAGATAATGCAGAGAGTTCCTGTATACTTCTCATTTAGTTTCCCTGATATTAGAACCTTATATTACCAAGGTACCCTTGTCAAAACTGGGAAAAAAACAATGGTACATTCCTATTAATTAAACTCTAGACTTTATTTGGAATTCACCTGTTTTTTCTTTTTTTTTTGTTGCAGAATTCAATGCATGCTACCATTTGCATTTAGTTACCATGTCTTCCTAATCTATTCCAGTCTGTTTTATATGACCAGTCTTTGTTTTATATGATCTTCACAATTTTGAGGATTACTAGAGTTAGGTGCTTTGCAGAATGTCCTTCAGTTTGAGTTTAACTAACATTTTTCTCATCATTAGTCTGAAATTACAAGATTTGAGGAATCACAATCTTTTTTAACAAATCCTAAACATGTATTAAGGTCCTGTAAAATAGCTATCACAAATGTTAGAATAAATAGATAACTTCTAGATAGAAGGATGTCAAAGATTTGAATTTGCAGAATAATTACCCTAAAATAGCCAAAACAAAATTTTTTATAACAAAAAACCTGTTTTTACTTAGAAACTAAACTCCCAGTATCCTCAATTCCAGATGTCAACTGTTGCTCAGTGTAATTACTCTCAAAAGAAAGAGTGGAAACAAAGATATTTAGTCACAAATAAAACAGACAAATTAAGTATTAATGTCTCAGCATCTTGTATCTTTTCAATTAGTCTATCAAATTAAAAATGTACAAAAAGAAATACTCAACTCTTTTTTGATTATTACTATTATATCCCAGATTAAGTGCTTTGGATTCTACTCACCAGAGATTTCTAATTCTGCCCAGTGAGATTTTTTCCCATTGGCTACCTCCTCTGCTGACATGATGGTATAAATTCTGCGAGGATCTGGAGGATCATATTTTTCCTTTGGCATCCCTATTAGTCTGCAAAAAGAGAAAATCAACCATTATTATAGTCTTAATAGAAAAAAAGAGGAAATGAGGTGGCAAATTTTCTTTTTCTCTCCCATTTTCAGGCTAGTAACTCATTTTATACTACAAATTCTCACTTGAAAAAAAAAATCATCTGCAGTATGCTAGTCTCTTGCAGGAACTCACTAACAGATGCCTAAGAGAAAATGCAAACAAACAACAGCACTGGACTTTGCAGTGAACACTATGACTGCTTCCTAACCCTTTTCTCTTCATTTAAACTGCAATGCTTTCCTGGATAGACTGACATTACAATCAGTTTCCTGAATGGACTCTGACTAGTCATCAGATACTTCTATCTTTTCCTCGGTGATATTCAGATAACCCATGCTTAAGATAATCAGCACATGGCATTCCCTTTGCCACAGAGATTAGTTCAGAAGTATCTAAGAAACACAAAGCCTCAAGACTCGTTCTTTGTTTATGGGAGAAGCAGGCTTCTCTCCCCTGCTGGTCATAAACGAAGAAGAACATAGCCCCAGATTGCTATTGGCAGCCATCCAATAACTAAAAGGGAAGCCAGTCATAGAAGGCAGAGTCTAGAAAACAAAGCCAAAGTCCTTACTGAATCACACCTGTTGCACTCCCAAACACTGGTCTTTTCAGATACATAAGCCAATGTATTTCCTTATCATAACATATTTTTACCGTGTCTTTTTATGTTTAGATATGTTTAGATGCACAAATACTAACAATACTTACCAACTGGTTTATTGTGTTTTCTGTTACTTGTAATCAAAAGAATCCTAATAAAGATGACTACAGATCTTAGTTTGCCTGAGCCAGTCTTGGTTTACATCTGTTGTTATGAAGTAATTATTAAAATCACTCCTTTTCATTCTAAAAAGTGTTCAATTTGGATGAGTTACATGGCCACCCTAATCAAAACTAGTACAGTAATGTGTCACTTAAAAACAAGGATACGTTCTGAGAAATGCACTGTCAGGCAATTTCATCATTGTGCAAACATCATAGCACGTACTCACATAAATCTAGATGATATAACCTACTACACACATAGGCTGTATAGTATAACCTATTGCTCCTAGACTACAAACCTGTACAATATGTTATTGGACTGAGTACTGCAAGCAATTGTAATACAATGGTAAGTATTTGTGTATCCAAGCAAAAAAAGTATGGTAAAAATATGGTATTATAATCTTATGAGATCACTGTTGTATACACGGTCCATTGTTGACTGAAAGTTGTTATGCAGTACATGACTGCATTGTGTCTACCTCATGTAACTGCCAAAATCATCATCAATGATGACTAACTAGACATAAAACTTCTCAAATGTATTATATATGATACAGATGACAAATGGCCCTACAAGTAACTATATTAAAGGGATCCAATGCAAGAATTACTTCTTGGTAGCAGGCAGAAAATAATATCCTGTAGATCTAACAAGAATAGCCAAAGACACAATGTCCTCAACCTAAATTAAACTCCCGCATACTATCAATACATTGCCAAATAGTATTTATATTTTGTCCTTTGCTCATATTTTAACATACACACACATACCAAAACCAAGTATATGATTCTGGAACTGCTTCTAGGTAGAGTTTAGAAACTATATCCCAAATGAAAGAGTTACTTTTTGGTGATCTGAAATTTCTTATATAGAGAGAATAAAGAAAAATTAGAGGTATGATATCATACATCAAGAAATCAAAGCTTGAAATTTTCCATACCATAATCTTCCTTTATTTCGGAAGGAAAAATAGACATTCCTTTCCATTTACTTAAAGGGGAAAAAAAAAAAATTTTTATATTTGTGCATGTGCTGACAGCAATTAATTTCTAAGTTTCCAAATTAAATTCCTCAACTCTAATCTTACCATAAAATTTGGGTGATACTATACCATATCTTATTTTCCATAAATGTCTTAACATGTCATATAGCACAAAGAATATGATTATCTTCCATAAGGAAACAACTTTATTTCTACCACATTCAGCCTCTGATAGTTTTCAGATAATAAAGTTTTTAGAACTTCTACAGTACACTTAGACACAGGTGCCTCTGTGGGTACTTTTGCATACTAATATAACAGTCTGCAAAAATAAAAGATCAAGTCAAACCAAAATGATATAGATTCAAGGACATGCTATGTAATCTATTACCTACAACGAGGATGGGTAAAAAAAGACTACTAAATTTGCTAAAGCATAGGTTTCATTAACTGTTGATCATTTTTATAAAACAGAGCACAGAGTTAGAAGTCAACTTAGTCTGTTTTAATCATGGCTCCCACTAAATAGTATGTCCGTTAAGGAGACTAAAGTTTCTGTGTGAAGCCAAATCCTTTTTAGATCTCTATACAGTTCCTGCCACACAGTAAGCACTTAATGTATATTTATGGAATGATTATATGTTTCATAAACCTAAAATCTGCCACCTTCTTCCTACCCTTCCCATCTCACAGCCAATCAACACCAAGTGCTTTTCTAAACACTGATGTAAAAAACTAGCAATTAATCCACAAGTTCAATTTTCCCAAATATTTTTAAAATCTAGATAGAGAATTAGTAATTACTATCTTTTCTGGTACTCCAAATCTAATCTCCAAAATAGATACTATATAAAACTATATTTCTATTTTTTTTAATTGTTCATGTTTCCATCTTTGTAAATCCATTAAACTTAAAAAACTGGCCAGGCTCAGTGGCTCAGCCTGTAATCCCAACATTCTGGAAGGCCAAGGCAAGTGAATTGCCTTAGCCCGCGGGTTCAAGACCAGTCCAGGCAACTTGGCGAGACCTTGTCTCTACAATTAAAAAAAAAATTAGCTGGGTGTGTGGTAGCCTGCATCTGTAGTTCCGGCGACTTGGAAGGCTGAGGTGGAAGGATCACCGGAGCCCAGCAGGTCGACACTGGGGTGGCCATGAGTATGCTACTGCACTCCAGCTTGTGCCGACAAAGTGAATCTCCAACTCAAACAGACAAAAAAAATTACAAAATATCTTCCTTATAAAAACAGCTTCACAAAATATTTACCACTATCTGTATTATGTAAAAACCAAAGTAATCTTAATACTGCCATATTAGGGGTCAGAGGTATCTTTTGGATTTGATTAAGATGTCAATAAAAATACATGTAACACTTCTTCAAAATGGTCTTCTTTGGATAATCCAATTGAAGCCAAGATAGTTCTCATTTGAGTTAACTAAGAAACTTAGTCCTTTGCACTCGGAGACATCTCACAGACACCTACCAGCAACTTAATAGCACTTTTTTACAAAATAGTGAAAAATGAATCACTTCATATTAAGTAGTACAGTGCTGAAATAAATTATTTTATTGCAATGACATTTGGCTTACAGTGCCATTTTGGACATTGAGAAAATTATTTATCACAAAAAAAATTTAAATGTTATGTCTTACATTTTTCTAACGTGCGAAACAGTCACCAACACTCATTGCAAGTTCATTGATACATGTTGTGTCCAATAATAATTTGATGTCTTCCACCTGGTGTTTTATCTATTCAAGTAGACAATGCAGTCTTGTTTTCTTCCTCCCACATTAATTACACGTAATTTATTGACCAGTCTGTGCACCACAGTGAAAGCATTTCATACACTGTAATGCCAGATGATAAGTTTTTACATATATCTTTGCATATATTCATCTTTTTATTTGCTTTTTGTGCAATTTAAACGGAAAACTTCAAGGTAACATACAAGCTTCAAGATTTTGCACTGGCATAAGTTTGTCCTGTATAATCACCATCAATCTCCTTATGGTCCCCTGAGAAGGGATATCCAAGTGGTTTGCTAGATTTACGATGTCCCCTCAGAGGGGACATCCAAGTGCAAAGGGTTAGTATAGTTCTGGTCACTACTGCCCCAGATATCAGTTTTTCAATTGTGCTATTAAAAACTCAGAGAACTCAAATTCAGGCAATCAGCATTATTAAATCTTTCCATTCAGTTTTATTTTTCCCTCTGAGGTCCTCAGCATCAACTTTCCACCTTGCAGGTACACCACGAAAGCCTGTATCAAAATAACTTAAAATTATTAAATAATAATTCAAATGTAACAGATCACTAAATGTGACACTGTTTCAGCTAATAAACAGAAATGTTTTATTTGGGAAAATCTAGCAGCTAACTCTTTCCTTATCTTTAACTTCAAATTGATGAAGAGGAACATTTTTAAATTAGTTTTTCCAAGAGTTTCTAATTTCTACATCTTACATCAACTCCCAAAAGATCCTCCATTACATCAACCCAATTTATACTGCAGATCCTGATTACATAACAAAGTAAACTAAAAGCTCTTTAGCAACACCTATTTAACTTCCCAGTTTTCAATGCCATTTCAACACTATGAAAAACACTTCACATAGTTCTCCAAATACTAAGAATATAACTGCTTTGAATTTACCATCCACCTCTGTTGTTTAGCATATCATCCATGAAGCCCTCAGAGACTACTGCAAAATTTTTGACAGTAATCATTAGCCCTAGATAAGAAAATGGATTATCTCCTACTTCTCAGTTCCTATATAAACAAGTTTTAATCTCCATCGCCAAAGGCTAATTAAACACTGCCACATAGTGAAGACTTTCATAAACTTGTCACATAGTTTTCATTTCCATTAAGCAAAAACTTCAGGTAAACTTGTAAAATACTGACTTAGAAAATATATTTCAAAGTCAGGACAGTGGCACACTGCTGTAGTGCCAACTACGTAGGAGGCTTAAGTGGGAAGATCACTTGAGGTCAGTTCAAGGCTGTAATGCCCAGTGATCACTCCAGTAAATAGCCACTGCACTCCAGCCTGAGCAACATAGCAAGACCCTGTTTTGAGAAAAAAATTAGAAATAAAAAAAAAAGTGTAGCAAGGTATGGTGGTTCATGCCTATAATTTTAGCACTTTGTGAGGCCAGGCAGGAAAATTGCTTGAGACCAGGAGTTAAAAACCAGCTTGGGCAACATAGTGAGACTCCATCCTTACAAGAAAAAAAAATTAGCCAGATATGGTTGTGTAAGCTTGTAATGCCAGCTACTCAGGAGGCTGACGTGGGAGGACTGCTTGAGCCCAGAAGCTCAAGGGTCCAGTGAGCTACGACTGCCCCACTGCACTTCAATCTGAACAACAAAGTGAGACCCTGTCTCTTAAAAAAGAAAAAAAAAGGATGCATTTGTTTTGTTTTTACAAGCAATATTATATGATTTATTTTTTAGTCCATCTCACTCTTTTGCCCAGGTTAGAATACAATGGCATGCTCATGGCTACTGCAGCCTTGACCTGCTGGGCTAAGGCATTCTTTCCGCCTCAGTCTTTGAAGTAGCTGGAACTACAGGTGCATGCCGCCATGCCTGATTAATTTTTTTTTACTGTAGAGATGAGGACTCGCCAAGTTGCCCAGGATGGTCTCGAACCCCTGGCTCAGGCCATTCTCTCGCCTCAGCCTCCCAAAGTAGTAGGATTATAGGTGTGAGCCACCATGCCCGGATGCATAGAATAACTTAAACTGGATTTTTCAAAATTTCAAATAAAAGATAACTACATAATAAGTTATTTCAATGAAAAGCATATTACAAAAGACATATGAAATACACCCAAATATACTATTACTAAAGAACCACAAATATCCAGTTTTATATCTAGTACTAGGAAAATAAGGCAGCATAATTTCCCCTGAAATAGTAAGCTGGTCAAATCAGAGCAAATTATTAAAAGCTAGAACTAAACTTCCATAAATATTGATTATCTGGAGTATATTTTGAAAAGTAAACATAAAGATGTAAACCCAATAGTTTTAAATGACAGCTTCCCTCACCACCCTGTTGAAGCTTAAGGTCATTTTATCTCAGTCTATAGTACAGCGGTAATGTTACTTCATATAATAAATATTATAATAATTATATTTATTATTATAAATTATAAAATAATGTTATTTCATTTAAGACTTAGACTAACAGAAAATGTTACAACCACCAAAGAGTGCTTCATAATGAATCAAAGACTTCTAACTAGATGGAATTCAATCTAAAATACAAATTATTAGACAGGTACTTATTCCATAGAAGTATTACACGATCATCTCAAAAGTAGCTTGAAAAGCAACCATAGGCAGAGATGTAGATGCTGGCAAAATTCCTAAAATTGAAAGAACACAGTAAGCCCATATTAGATATTTCTTATGTTTTAGAGTAAATGTCAATGGCATTGCATTTTACACATTCTTACACAAATTTGTCATACACTGGCATTTATTCCCAAAAGTTATGGAAGGGAAAACACATTATTTGTTATTCACTAAATACCTTGAAAAGCATCCATCTTTTCCATCTGGTCTTAACCACCATGAGCTTCCTTGCTGAGAAAATGTGTCTACACTTATCTTGCTTTACAAAGCAAATAACCCTTGTACCACACCTTCTGAAGTTTCTATTTCCTCATCAATATCTCTTTTTCTAAGTGATAGGATCTCAATATATTGAGCAGACTGGCCTCGAACTCCTAGATTCAAGTGATCCTCCTGCCTCAGCCTTCCAAGTAGCTGGGACTATAGGGACATGTCACTGGACCTGACTATAGTATCTATTTTTAACTATACATAACTATGAATCATTATAACTGTCATACAAAATTTGTACCATATCTGAATGAGCTCACCAGCTGATACTAAAGAAACAGTCCCTAACTGCATATACAGGACCAAATTAACAAAATTAATGATTGATGGCAATCACAAGAACTTAGATGATGCCCTGATATAAAGAACGATTTCATTAGCAAACCCATTATGTTTCCATATCAAAGGCCTCTGGATGGCCCCTCCCATCCCCCCACCCCCCCCCCCCACTGCCTGCTTTCTCACTCTCCCTCTCTCTTGTATAAATTTAAAGGGCACAAGTGATTTTGTTACATGCATATACAAAGTGGTGAAGTCTTGGCTTTTATTGTGTATCAAATACCGTACACCGTATCTGTTAAGTAATATAGTAATTTCTCATTCTTCCACCATCGACATCACTGAGTCTCCAATATCTATCATTCCACATTCTATGTCCATGTGTACACATTTAACATTTATCTTTATATATTTAACCACATGTGATAAGTAATGCAAACCTTCAAAATGAACTTCATCCCAAGGTTTCAAGACATTTCCAGCTCTGTGACCACTCTAAGCAAAATAAATGAAACCTATAATGACAAGGTCACTCATCATTATGAAAGAAAAAATCTTCAGTCTCATGTTTCTAACCAGTCTAACACTTATTCAAGAAACATTTATTGCAAGCCTACTACTTTTATTTATTATACCAATCACTAGGGCTTCAACAGTGAACAAGATGAACACTGTCCTTACCCTCATGGAGCATACACCATTTTCATGACACTACTTGAAAAAGAAAGTTATATTTTACCTTTACATTATTTTATAAGGAATCTGGCATTTCTTCTTGTTACTACTTTCTTTTTCCCCTCATCAGGGAGTTCCACTGTTCCCTATTGTCACTATTCTGAAATGAGTAGAACAACTAAATAAAACGTCCTTATCACAAAAGATGAGGGTAATGAATAACAACAGATAACTCTAGAATGGTCAGAGATAGCTAGAGAGAATAGAGCTCTCAGGACAAGAACGTCAAGTTTTAAATGGCCCAATACTGGGAAACAGGACTGAAGAAAACAGGTTCAACACATACCAGCACATTTAACTTAAGGTGACAGCAACTAGTTTCCTAACACAGTAATCATATTTTTTCTACAATCCTTGCTAGCAAATCAAATAATGAGATGACAGCAGTAACAAGGACTTTTTGACCTTTATAAATACTTAGACTCAATATGTCTTATTTCTAGTAAGTTTATTCTTCATGTTCCAAGTTAAACACTAGTTATTTACCCAAATAAAATACATAGGTGCATATAGCAATAAAGCTCCTAGATGAATATAAGATGATGTTTGGTTGTTAAACATCTTTCCATAGGTGATCTGAAGATAACTTTATGGCAATCCAGAGATAACTACAGGAAGCTTCTGGTTCTGGAAAGGGGTGAGGGCATGGTCTGCTTGTCAGTTAAAGAACAATCAGGAGGGAGAAAAGAAGAAAGAATTAGAATATAACTCCTTTTCTGCATACTTATAAATTTTCTCCCATATTTGGGATACAAGAAAACAACAGTAGCCAACATAAAACATAAATACCAAAATGAAAAATGGAGACTAGACCCAGGGTTATAAATGTACAAAGCACTTCAAAATTTCAAAATAATGCTACTAACAGACACATTTAATTTCATTAATAATCAATTAGGACAACCTAAGCTTATGATGTCTCCCACTTACCTAAAAGATACTGAATACAATCTAACTATCCTACAGAAAATGAAAAGTGTTTAGAATAGACTAAAATTTTCAACACCAATTTTTCCAGGAAGACTATAATTTCTTATCCTGTACCCTTTCTCTTTTTTAAAAATTTAGTTTGTGTTTTCTATTTCCTCTGATATATACATTCTCATCTATTTCAATGGGCACGAAGTTCCTATCCATCCTTGGCTTATGTCATCTCTTTTTCAATATATTTCTCCATGTAGAAATTCAAGACTGATCCTAAAATATATATGGAAAGACAAAGAATTCAGAATATCCAAAATACTCTTGATAAAGAGATATAAACTCTGCTTTACACATTGACTTCAAGACTTACTAAAAGCTACAGAAATCCGGACAGTTTGGTATTAATGAAATAACAGACACATATAGTTCAATGAAACAGAATTGAGAAACTAGAAATAGACTCACACATACACTGTCAACAATTTTTAAATAAATGTGCAAAGGCAATTCAATAGAAAAAGGATAGATTTTTCAAACAATGATGCTAGAACAATGGATAAGGTATTCATATTTATATTCAGTTCTTTGGGGTTTGAGAATAAATATTTGCACATATCTGAAAAAGCACTCCAGAATATATAACAAACTCTCAAAACAAAGTAATAAAACAGTCTAATTTAAAAATTAGCAAAAGATTTGAACAGACACTTTACCAAAGAAGATACATCAATAGCAAATAAGCACATGAAAAGATACACAAGTTTAGGCACTTGAAGAAATGCAACTTAAAACCTCGATGAGATATCACTACGCATCTAATAGAATGGTTAAATTTTAAAACTGAGAGTATCTAGCACTCACAAAGATGTGATCCATATACACATGTGTGGACACATACACGGGAGATTAAAAGACAACTTACCTCAGTGCCACAATGCTATCATAGAAAAGATGATACATGACTTCCAGGAGGTGACACTGAGCTGAGTCTTAAAGAATAAATAGGAATCAGTATTTCCCTTAGGGAAAGGGGTTGTGAGTAGGGTGGAGACAGACAATCAAAGCAAAAATAACTTAAAGCAGACTACACTATAAGCAAATCCACTTAAAGCAGACTACACTATAAGCAAAGACACATAGATAAGAAATAATGAGGAGAGGGCAGGGTACTATCTAAAAACAATTCAAGGTTGCTGAAAAATATCATCAGAACTATGGAGAGTGTTGTACAGGTGAGCAAAGAAAAGATATGGAAAGCTTCAATAATCTGTTTATGCTTTTCTGATTCTTTCCCATAGATCATTTTCCTAATGAAGAATTACCATCCACAAGAGTCTAATAATAAATGATACTACTAATCCTAGTTGCCTCTCTTCATTCCCTTTTACTTTCACTCTGCTCAAAAGCATTGCTTTAGTTGCATGTCCAAGTGGACCTATATCCTCTACTGATTAAGCTGTCACATTCTTACAGAAATTGCAAATGCCTTAAAAGCTCTGTTATATTAAATATAAAAATATTCTTGCCATTTCCCATCATAAAAGCAAACGACAGCACAGCATTTGACTGTCATCACACTTATCTCAGTTTTTCAACACTAGTATAGTGAAGAGAGTCAGTACAAGATCCAATTCTAAAATGCATGCTCAAACTCTTCTTCAAAACTCAGATAATCCACTTAAAGAAAACTACACTATGTATATCTAAATTTGGGATTCTTTTGGAGCAGCAAATGACAATGGCGATAATCACCACCACCACAACTACCAACTATTAGCAACTACATATAAATTATTTCCTTAACTTTACTTCACTTACTTCATTTCTTAAAACCTTGTAAGTAGGTATTACTATTTCGATTCTAGAATTGGGAAAACCGTAGTTATAACAGCTTTAAAAGCTTGCAGGCAAGCAGCAGGACTGGAATTCAAATCTAATTCCACTACACTGATCTTCCGCAGACATAAGCCTTCAATAAATCCTTTGTCTTTAAATTTTAAAAACTCTCAAAATTATTTCTCATACTATTACCATAAATCTGAAAATCCACTTCCTTTGACTTATCTTCTATTTTAGATCCAATATTACTAGGAAATCCATATTTCATAAGTGGTTAACAATGTAAAAAGAATAAGCTAAAATATTTATATCACATTACAAGATTTAATTAACACATTCAAGATTTAATCTTTTTACATACAAAAATAAAATATAAGTGAATGGTTTTTCAGAACCTTGGAGTGGAAAAGAACTCTTCAGGTAGAAACCCAAAAATAAAAACATAAAGAAAAAGATATATTGATATGACTACTTAAAAATTCAAACCTCTCATACATTAAAAAAACTAAAAAGTAAAATGGGGAAAATATTTATGGCATACACAATAAGGGTAACAGTTTTAAATACACTAAGAGATCTCATATACTTTTTAAATTAACAGACAGCATATTATAATAATGGGCAACTCATTTAAGAAGTGCAAATGTCCAATATATATATTAAAAATTCACCTCACTCTAATGAAGAAAAAAGGGCAATAAAATATCATGCTATATTCAGAAATTTATCCTAAGCCTAAGGATAAGAATTTACCCTCAACAAAAAGTTGGTTACATAAAATAAAATATAACCATAAGATAGTACAACAAGCCTCCTTTCTGTCTTCCTTTTATGATTAAGTAAATTGACTTAAATCTTCCATCAACTCCTCTTCCAGATGCCATCAATATTTCACAACAAACCAAGTGTCAAAATTTTAAGCAGCTGAGATTGGTATACTTGAACATGATGAATTTTTAGCCTAAAAAGAATAAGGTTAACACAGAATAATCCAACACAGAGTTGTCTCCCAAACTGTTAAATTATGTAGTTGATCTATTACAGCTTTTAGTCAATCCCCCAAAAGATAGCAAACCCTTCAGTCGCTTCTTGTGGGGGGAAAAATTAAAATATCCCCAAAACACTATGCATAGAAGACAGGCCCTCCCCACACACAACTGTTTAATCAATTCAATGTGTCTCATTAGCAAAGTGTTCACATATAATGAGGGGACTTTTCACCAAAGGGAAGAAAAGTCACTTTTGTTTATGGAGTTCTAATGTAAGAACTGATTACTGATCTTCATAGTGTTTACCTATGAAAAAGGGGCATATATAGGCTGGAAGTGGTGACTTAACACCTGTAATCCCAGCACTTTGGGAGACAGAGGCTATAGGATTGCTTGAGCCCAGGAGTTTGAGACCCAGCCTGGGCAACCTAGTGACAACTCTCTACAAAAAAGATCAAAAAATTAGCCAGGTACGGTGGTACATACCTGTAGTCCCAGATACTAAGGAGGCTGAAGTGGAAGGATCACCTGAGCCCAAGAGGTCAAGGTTGCAATAAACTGTGGTTGTACCACTTCACTCTAGCATGGCGACAGAGACTCTGACTCAGAAAAATGGGGGAGGACTACATGGATTATTATTTTTGGGCAGAATGAAGTAGACCAAAACAAAGTTAATGAAGTAGAGTAGTAGCACCCTCTGGTTATTTATAGATTAAAAGCATCATTCCCATATACTAAATGCAACATATACAATTTTTAAATATAAGCTGTGCCTTAAAAATTCTATGTGCTCTGCCTATTCATCTTTTCCTCTCCCACCCCCTGGCAACCACTAACCTTTTTACTGCCTCCATGGTTTTGCTCTTTCTAAAGTATCATTTAGTTGGAATTATATAGAGTGTAGCCTTGTCAGAACTGGTTTCTTTCACTTAGTAATATGCATTTTAAGTTTCCTCCAAGTCTTTGCATGGCTTGACAGCTCATTTCATTTTAACACTGAGTAATAACTTATTGTCAGGATGTACTACAGTTTATCCACTCACCTACTGTGGGACATCTTGGTTGCTTCCAAATTTTGACAATTAAGAACAAAGCTAGCCAGGCTCAGTGGCTCAGCCTGTAATCCCGCGCCTTTGGGAGGCTGAGGTGAGTGGATTGCCTGAGCCCGTGGGTTCGAGACCCGCCTGGACAGCGAGACCTCATCTCTACAATAAATCAAAAAATCAGATGGGCGTGGTAGTGAGCACCTTTAGTTCCAGTTACTTGGAAGGCTGAGGCGGAAGGATCTCCAGAGCCCAGCAGGTTGAGGCTGCGGTGGCCGGGAGCGGCCACTGCACTCCAGTCTGGGCGACAGAGTGAGACTCCAACTCAAAAAAAAAAAAAAGAATAAAGCTGCTATAAACATCCATGAGCAGGTTTTTATGTATTCATAAGTTTATGATTTATTTGGGTAAATACCAAAGAGCATGATTGCTGGATCATATTGTAAGAGTATGCTTAGTTTCATAAGAAACTGCTAAACTGTCTTCCAAATTGGTTATACTATTTTGCATTCTCACCAGCAATGAATTCTCCTCACTACACATGCTCCCCAGCATTTAGTGTTGTCGGTGTTTTGGATTTGGCCATTCGAATAGGCATAGAGTGGCATCTCACTGTTGTTTCAAAGCGTTTTTTAAATTAAAAAATTAAAAAGGCATTTTACTATATTTGAAGAAATGCATAAAACTTTCACATTTCTAAAATAATCTTTGTTATAATTCTGGTAATCACCTAGCATGTTATCAATATTGAGAAAGCTATATGTTACCTAAAGACTTCTGCAAAATACCAAGATAAATAACAATTGTGTACCATAAAAAAATGCAATGATTAATAAGAAATAAAATACAGCCAAGTAAGGGAGATAGTTTAAGAATGCTTAACAGATTCACAAAGTGAATATGTAAAAAGCTCACTGTCCATTTGAACATCCATATTTTCTTTCATCAAAAGCAGAATATCTAAAATTTTTGTAAGCTGTTTTGTTATTATGAGCCTAATACTATGGCATATAATTTCTCTAATAATATTATATTTGTTCCTCATTTGTATCTATTTTCTAAAGTTTTTTCCTATTTTGATTGAGAAAAATTAACCTAATTTTACTTGGGTACTATGTGAACAATAAATGTTACTAATTTTTCCCACTATGAATCTCTCATTTATCCAAAAAAACCCTGAAATTATTTTTTGGAGGGTGGGACCCTTGTAGTATAGGCTTCCCCTGATAGGTAAGTGTTCTAGGAACCCATGAGTATCAGTGTATCAGCTAGTATGGTTGTGAGAGGCTATATTCAGTTTCAGTGAGTTTTGGGGGGAGGGATTGTTTCAATGCGTTTGCCCATTTCAGGATGGGTGATTTATAAACACACTTGCCCACCCTGCACTGAGTGTTCAGCAGTTTTGTCCAAGGATGGCATAATTCCCATATCTCGCCCTCCCTATTCACCTAATCTCACCCAAGTGACTTTTTTTGTTTCCTAAGACGAAAAAAGTCCTCTAAAGGAAACATTTTGCTGATGTGGAAGAGGTAAAGCAAAAAACAGCAGAAGCACTAAAAGACATCCCAATTGATGAGTTCAAAAACTGTTTTGAGCGTGAAAAAAGCATCTCCATAGGTGTACTGCATTAAACAGAGAGTACTTTGACTGAAAGGTAACTGAAGGCTAAACATGTAAGAATAAAAATACAACTTTTTATAAATAAATTCTGAGGTTTTGGATCCCCCTTGTACACATATACTTAAAAATTATTTGTTATTATGAAAAATATTCCAATAAGGCAAACTTTGTGTCTAAAGGAAACACTACACATTTTTCATTTATATATTCAAGACCATATTCTTCCTGCATAATATATATGTATATACATACAACTGAAGCAGAAAGATCATATTCAAAAGTATGTTTAAAAACTTACTGCCAAAAACACTAAACACTATTTATTCATCAGTTGCTCAATAATTTTAAAGTCAAATAAAATACCCAGGGTTACTTTTTATTTTTTTGAAAAGTCTAAAGGTCATCTATGAATGCTCAAGGATAATAGACTGTCTCCAAGTAACAATTTCCTTTCCTGAATATTTGTTTTCCTAACAACTTTTGAACATGACATATGAAACAGAATTATCAGTAGGCTATGTCTCTTATTTTTGAAACCAAAGTGCAATGATATACCAAAAAATGTTTAGGTCTGAGTGTTGTTAACCATTGAAAACTTCCCTAGATGCCTAAATTCATGGCATCTACACAGGAAAGAAAGACTTTTTTAAAGCCATCAGTTTGGGCAATCAGAAAAAAATAAATCAAGTAGCTGTACTAAACAAAAAATAAGAGAAGTTTATCAAGTAAAACCAATGGCAGTCTTTTAAAAAGTACTAAACTGTCATGGCTTTCTCCAATACTAAAATAACAAATCACAGTCTCCTGTGACAGCAAGTACTGAAGTCCACTTAAAAAGGTGGTTCTCAACCACATGATTTTGCCCCTCAGGAGATATTTGGCAGTGTTTATAGATACGTTCTGGTCATCATAACTTAAAAAGGGAGACAGGGGTGTTATTGGCACCTAGTAGGTAGAGGTTATGGATGTTACCAAACATCTACAAAGCTCAGGGCAGCTCCCCACAACGAGAAAAGTATCTGTCCCAAAATGCCAGTAGTGCTAAGGTTGAGAATTCCTGCACAAATATGACCTAAGCATGAGACAAGAGTACAAAATCTACTAAACAATCATTTAGAAATCAAACACTACTGAAAAAAAATCCTTGTGTCTGAGAAAAAGGGAAAAGTCAAAGGTTATAAGTTTTATTTATTCCCAAGTTTTTGACCAAAGAAGACATTATAGCCAATTAAAATTGTCTCTAAATGCTAACAGAAGCAGATGGCTATTCTACCGAAGGCTGAGCAGTCCAGCATTTTCCATGTGAAGAGAAATAACAGGACATAACTATAATTCAGTGAGCACCAACCATGTGACAAACATTATCTATAGTGTTTTTTTGCACATATTAATTCACTTAATAATCACAACACTTAAGTTGGAGGTGTTTTAATTATTTATATTTTGAGAGACATAGGGATATTCTGAAACTTGTCTTTGGACACATGGTTAGTGAATGGCAGAGTGGGACTTAACTCAGGCAGTCTGGCTCTACTGTCCCAGTCTTATCTACAACACCATGCTGTCTCATATGCTGGAACTGGAAAAGTCTAAGGACAGAGTAGAACAGAGAAAAAACTTTACAGGAATCCTGGGCCTTTCCCTGAGTACTAAACAGCAGCTACTGATTGCTGGGTGTTCAGCAGTACCCAGAAAGACACAGCCAACATAAGTACAAGAACTGCTCATGATGAGAAGACAGATAGACATTCTAGGATAGAAGAGCGTATAGGTGTATCTGTTATCAATTTTACTAATATAAAGTATATATACCAAGAAACTTGAAAATCATAATAAAATGTATAATACTCATCATAAATTCCATATGGCCAACTGACTCTCACAGAATGTCTTAAGAGATTTGTTGCTGAACTCATTTCTGCAGACAATCTATTGTCACAACTGACAAATGAGTACAATTCTAAAGTGGATGATGGTTGATCATTTCATGTACGTTAAAAGGACAAAAGTGAAGCAACAAAGACTTGTAAGAACTTCACTTTTTTAATCAATGACAAGCAATTCCATTGCTAATAAAGATTGAATATCCCTAATCCAAAAATTCGAAACTGAAATGCTCCAAAATTCGAAACTTTTTGGGCATTGGCATGATGCTTAAAGAGCATTCCAGATTTTGAATTTTCAGATTTTGGATTTTTTCAGATTTTTACAGTATGTGTGTGATACTTAGCTCTTTGAAAGACATTAAGACAATGAAAAAAAAAAGCAGCCCAAAGATCAAGAAAAAGTATTTGCATATTCATGGATTAGAAGACAATATTGTTAAAATTTCAATTCTCAAACTGATCTACAGATTTAACGCAATTCTAGTAAAATCCCAGAGGTATGTTTTATAGAAATTGGTGAGTTTATTCTAAAATGTATATGGAAATAGAAAGAACTTAGAAGAGTTGAAAGTTGCTAGCTTTCAAATTACTTTGAAAAGGAAAAATAAAATCAGAGGGTTTACACTATCCAATTTCAAATTATCATAAAGGTACAGTAATCATGGAAGTGAGGTACTGACATAAAGAAAAACAGATCAAGAGAACAGAGTCTAGAAGTAGATGCAACCATATATGGTCAATTTTCAACAAAGGTGACAAGGCAATTCATTGGGGAAAGGATAATCTTTAACCAGTAGTGCTAGAGCAATTAGATTACCATATTCAAAACAAATGACTCTTTACCTCATACTATATGCAAAAATATAGTTCCCCATTCTCACCCCCTCTGTGGGTTTGCTTCCTGCAGCTTGCTATCTTCAGCCAACAGAGTCCAAGGATATTAAAACAGACAATTCCAGAAATAAACAACTCAGTTTTAAACTATACACCATTCAGAGTAGCATGATGAAATCTTACATTGTCCCATTCCATCCTGCCTAGACATGAATTATTCCTTTGTCCTGTGTATCCACACTGTATAGGATACCTGTCCATTAGTCACTTAGTAGCCTTTTCACTTATCAGATTGACTGTCAGGGTCTCACAATGCTTGTGTTTAAGAAACCCTTATTTTACTCAATAATGGCCCCAAAGTGCAAGAGTAGTGATGCTGGAAATTCAGATATGCCAAAGAAAAACCATAAAGTGCCTCCTTTTAAGTGGAAAAAGTGAAAGTTCTTGACTTAAAGGAAGAAAAAAATTGTAATGGTGAGGATGCCAAAAACTACGGTAAGAATGAATCTTCTATACGTGAAGCTGTGGAGAAGGAAAAAGAAAGTTGTGAGTAGCATATATAGGTTCTGCACTATGTGTGATTTTAGGCATCCACTGGAGGTCTTGGAATGTATCCCCCATAAATAAGTGGAGACTAGTGTATACTCAACATGTACTGCAGGCCTAAATTTAACAGCTAAAATTATAAAACATCTAGAAAAACAACACAGGAGAAAACCTCAGTGACCATGAGTTTGAAAAAGATTTTTTACACATCAAAACAAAAGCATGATCCATAAAACAAAAAATGGATAAATTGGACTTCACCAAAATCAATATTTTTTCTTAGAAAAAAATACCAAGAAAATGAAAAAAAAAACCCAATATATACACTAAGAAAAAAGATTTGCAAATTATATAATTATATATAATTAAGAATGTATATCCAGCATAAACAAAGAACTCACAAAACACAGTAATAAAAAAAATTTCTAACAGGCAAACATTTTAATAAACACTTCACCAAAGAGG
The DNA here is from genome assembly GCF_000164805.1 of Carlito syrichta. Classification (NCBI taxonomy): domain Eukaryota; kingdom Metazoa; phylum Chordata; class Mammalia; order Primates; family Tarsiidae; genus Carlito; species Carlito syrichta. Next base: position 272,551 of record NW_007253951.1, read on the forward strand.
ACATATTGATGGCAAATAAGCACATGATAGGATGCTAATGTCAGTCATTAAAGAACTGAAAATTAAGCCACAATGAGATACAACACACACTTTAGAATGGGTAGAATTTTAAAAACTTGCCAAGAAAAAATATGGAATAACTGGAACTCTCATACACTATAGATGAGAATGCAAAATAGTACAACTTTGGAAAACAGTTTGGCAGTTTCTTAAAAAGTAAAGTATATACCTACCATATAACCCAGCCATCTTACTCCTATTTACTTAAGAAAAACTAAAGCATATGTTTGCTCAAAGATTCAACTGAACTTAAATGTTCTTAGCAGGTTGATTTGTAATAGCCCAAAACTGGAAACAACCTAAATGTCTAACAGACTCATGGATAGTGTTAAATCCATACAATGAATTTGCAATAAAAAGGAATAAGCTATTGATGTACATGAAAACATGGATAAATTTCAAAATAACTTTGCTGACTGAAAGAAATCAGACAATTTTGGCAATTTAAGCAAAATAATTTTTTTTTAAATGGATCTAGAAGCAGGAGAGCTGAAGATTAGGAGGCCTTCAGAGAACCTTAATCTTAAAACACCCCAGCACAAGTCCTATACATTATTTGGTTGGCAATTCAATTCTCATTTTTTTTCCTATGTATCACTTGGAAACCCCAAAAAGAAAGAACCCAAACTAGCAGGATAAATTTTAACATGGCTAGAGACCTGGGGATATCCAAATCCTATCACTATCATACCTTAATATCCTGAATCCAACCTGGATGTTTACACAGTGATTCAAAGAGAGTTCATTTTTTAAAATTTATGAACAAGAAACGTTATATACCCATTATAATGCAACTTACTAAACTCAACAACTTTAGAGATAACACAAAGGAAACCATGTTCCCATTAATGTAATAAACTTTCACACTAGGAGTTCCTCTCTTTCATTTCCTACTTCAGTCACTAGCACAGACACTGGAAATAAAATAAGAAACATGGCTTGAGACTTTGTACTCTATTTGTATTCTTATAGTCTAAACTCTCTGTCAGCCCAGTCCGAAAAGAGCTCACATCCTACTTAGAGGGGCACTTGTTAGATATCCAGGTGAGCAGAGGAAGAGTCATAGAACCAGAACAGAGCTTCTACCCCATTATGTACTAAATATGCTCTATGTAGTCAAGACATATCCATCCGATACATATGGGATGTCCTGAAGGATAAACATGTAAAGAAATCTGTTTCCCAGCATTCTTCCTAAAATACTGATAATCATACTTTATCTGACTGCTGCAAATTCTCTGAATTTGACTCTTTTCCACTAGAGTTAGTCTACTCAAGTGGGAGTTGAAAAAAACAGAAGCAAGAATATCCTATTCACAAGAATATCTACAATTTTTTTTTTTTTTTTGAGTTGGAGTCTCACTCTGTCGCCCAGACTGAGTGCAGTGGCCGCTCCTGGTCACCGCAGCCTCGACCTGCTGGGCTCCGGCGATCCTCCTGGCTCGGCCTTCCGAGTAACTGGAACTACAGGCGTGCACTACCACACCCGGCTAATTTTTTTGATTTATTGTAGAGATGAGGTCTCGCCAAGTTGCCCAGGCGGGTCTCGAACCCACGGGCTCAGGCAATCCACTCACTTCAGCCTCCCAAAGTGCTGGATTACAGGCTGAGCCACTGAGCCCGGCCGAATATCCACAATTTGAGACAGGAAGTTTACTGCAAGTTCTCCCCTAAAATTGCCAATCCATAACAAGTTCTGATCAAAGAAAGTATTCTCTAAATCAACTGGCTGTACATTCTGAAAGATGGTAAACAAGAATCCACAGCACAGTCTGTTTCTTTAAACACACCAGAAATGAAAACATCTTTGCAACTAAAGTCAATAGTAAATACATCCGGACCCAAACTGAAACAAGCAGCAAGGGTAAAAAGCAAAAGGGTCACATACATCTATATAAGTCACATTATTAAAAAGCATACCAAGAATATAAGAGCACTTTCAAAGTAACAAATCACTAGAAAAAACAGATTATGTCTAATATGCTTAAATGTGAAAAAAACTGAAGTAACATTCTAACACTTCATATAAAGTTCATCTTTTTCCTTTTTCTAGCTGCCAATTTCAGGCCCTGCCCCTCTAATGTTATATTAAAAAATCAAAGAATTGAGTACTATTTCACAAATATAATATTTATGTAAGAAAATAACCATCTGTATATAAACTAAGAATGTTTTATTGCATCAAAAAAGTTAAACACTCATAAACTGTTTTCTTTTAATTACTAGAAAACTGAGTTTGATGGTATAAAAAACTAAGAGTTGAATGAATCCTTTTCACAATGAATAACTTTTCTATTTCTTTGGGAAAATATTTTAAATTAAGTCTTGTATACAAAGTTTTGAACAATAGAAAGACTTAGAGTAATACCGGTCCCATACTTTTGATCTGAACCAAATTATACAATGCTCGAATGTTAAACATAAAACATGTATAAAGAAGTACATAAACTTTATTATTCTGAGAACTAGGGTTTAGAATGTGAATAAGCTATATTTAAACTACAAATCTCCATTAAAAACAGTGGAGAGAAACAAAAAAAAAAACTTGGTAATAAAATTGTCTGAGATAAAACTTGATAAAGCATAAAGAAAAACTCCATCCAGGAAAGGGTTCCAAGATACCAACATCTAATTATGAAACTTTTTTTTTGAGTTGGAGTCTCACTCTGTCGCCCAGACTGGAGTGCAGTGGCTGCTCCCAGCCACTGCAGCCTCGACCTGCTGGGCTCCAGCCATCCTTCCGCCTCAGCCTTCCAAGTAGCCGGAACTACACGTGTGCGCTACCACGCCCGGCTGATTTTTTGATTTATTGTAGAGATGAGGTCTCGCTGCCCAGGCGGGTCTCGAACCCGCGGGCTCAGGCAATCCACTCACTTCAGCCTCCCAAAGGTGCGGCATTACAGGCTTAGCCACCAAGCCCGGCTTAATTATGAAACATTTTAAGAGAAAGGTAGGGCCAATACTAACTCACATTGATCTAAAACAGATAGCATTAAACAAAGAGCTAATCCTTAGCTTTTTGGCATGAATAAATGCCTAACAAAAGTATCCACTCCACTCACACAAATCACTGCCAAGAAGGTGGTGCTTTGTATTGAGCGGAAAAGGTTTAGAAGGGAAGGGGTGTCAACTTTAAAATAGTTCCTAAAATAGTTGATTAAAAGGATAAAGGACAAGAGAACTTACAATGGCTTTGAGTCAAGCTTGGTTCCAGGAAAAGGATACTTTGGCCCTATGTGAAAGCAAATACCAGCCATTGAAAAATAGAGATACCCAGATTTTGTTAGCAGAAGGAAGAGTATTGTTCATCATTTCCCACAAAGGTAGCAGAGCCTTTAACTTGGATTCCTATGTTTTCCTGGCAGGCAGACACTCTGCAAAAGCACCAAAGCAAACTATAATGTTCTTCCCAATTTCAATCCTGCAGTCAAAATGCCAACTTCACAAACTCGTATCAGAGGTCACAGAAGAGCAAATTTCCTGTTTTGTTATTTAAGCTCATTACCTTCCTCTTGAGCTAACCAATACAGAATTTCCTTCTTCTCGTTTTGAAGTTGACAAAATGACGACAGTATACATACAACATACTAGAAATAACAGGCAGTAACCAAGAGTCAAAGCAATAGCATTTGACATCATTTTCTGAAACCCAATTGCACATAATCCATGTCTATTATTACTTCACTTGAAGAAGAGCTAAATAAAATATCTGTTTTTCTTAGCAAATTGCTTAACCTTTATTTTGAAGTTGTTTTATAAGACAAAAAGTGGGGGGTAAATGTAATGCTCCAGGCACTGTGCACATGCCTACAGTGCCATTTAATCAGGAGGCTGAGGCAGGAGAATCGTTTGAGGCCAAAAGTTCAAGGCTGTAGCACACTATGATTGCACCTGTGAATAACAACTGCACTCAAGTCTAGGCAACACAACAAGACCCTATCTCCAAAATTATACAATAAAATTTTTTTTAGTTAAAAAAATATTTTAAAACAATTTATTTTAAATGTTTTTTAAAAATTCATAGAACTCTGTCCCCTGTCCTAAAATCCTCATAGTTTAGGAAAGAAGACACAAAAACTGTAAACAATGATTACTATATTGCAAATATTTATCCATTTCCCATTACTTTCTAAAATGCATTTAATGTATTTAAAATGCATTTGTTTTCCACAAAATATAACACTGTTTAAAATTGTAATTGTAATTTAATGAAGAATGTGTATAAATTCCATTAAAAAGCTACTAAGAAGAACAAGATTCCAATGAAGCAATAGTTCTTAACCAGGTTGATGATTAATTGTGAAATATGTTATAAACACTATAATTTATAATTAATAATAGCAAAAATTACCTAAATTTATGTACAATTTATACACATAATATAAATATACTGTATATGTTAATACTGCTATCCCTATCCTCTTACTAGCAATTTTCACAATAAGGCACAGAGTTACAACTATTTCTCCCAGATATAAATAATAATGGATACTTGTCACACATACACATATCCTTTATGTATGTTGTATAGATTCCAGCCCTCATTCTATTAAAATATGACTGTTTCTCATATCACACTATTGAAAAATGCTCCTAGTAAACATAAATGACTTCCTAATTACTAAACGAATTTTCAATCTTTTCAGTCAGTATTCATCTCATATGACTTCTCTGGTTTTAAAAAGTGAGGACAACTCTATTTCTTGAAACTTTCCCCACCCTTATATTCTGAACTAGATTTTTAACTAAGCTAATAAAACACAGCGTTTATAAATGAAAGAGTGAATAAAGCATCCACTGAATGCCCAATATGTGACCAGATAATAGACCAGGCAATTTGAATGTATTATCACATTTAATGTCACCAAATTTATAAATTATATATTATTAACTATTCTTTTACAGATGAAGAAGATGAGGTACAGAGAGTTGTGGAAACATCCAACACCTCACAGCTAATAAATGGCTAAACTGGAATATGAACATAGTTAAGTACAACTATAAAATCTAAGCTTCTAACAAATCATGCCAAATTTAAATTTAGACATTCCTAGAAAAAAATGCAGAAAAGTAATTTTATAATCTTGGGGTACAGAATTTTCTAAGCAAGGCAAAGGCCATAAAGAGTGACACATTAAACAATATTTTAAAAATTTAATGTCAACAAGGCAAAGAGCAGATTCATTCAAAAAAATCAAAAGATAAGCCAGGCTCGGTGGCTCAGCCTGTAATCCCCCGCCTTTGGGAGGCTGAGGTGAGTGGATTGCCTGAGCCCACGGGTTCAAGACCCGCCTGGGCAGCGAGTCCTCATCTCCACAATAAATCAAAAAATCAGCCGGGCATGGTAGCGCATGCCTGTAATTCCGGCTACTTGGAAGGCTGAGGCGGAAGGATTGCCGGAGCCCAGCAGGTCGAGGCTGCGGTGGCCGGGAGCGGCCACTGCACTCCAGTCTGGGCGACAGAGTGAGACTCCAACTCAAAAAAAAAAAAAAATCAAAAGATAAACAAGAAACTGAAATGTTTCTAAAATATAAATAGCTTTTATAAATTAATAAGAAAAAAATGTTAATACCTCATTAGAAAAAGTGACCCAAAAGGTGAGCAAAAGATTAGCCCTATTATTGGTCAAAATATTGCAAATTAAAAAATATATATGACTCTTTATTACCACAATGGCAAAAAGTAATAATGTGAATAAGAGTTGAGGAAAATAAGCATCTATCACACAACCGGTGGGAGTATAATTTTATATAATATTTCTAAAGGGCAATATAATCTGACAAGATGTATCAAGATTTTAAATGTGTAATTATTTTGATCCAGCAATTCCACTTCTAAAAATGTATGCTTTAAAAGAGTGTGTAGGCTGGGTGCAGTGGCTCACACCTGTAATCCCAGTACTTTGAAAGGCCAAGGCAGGAGGGGGATTGCTTGAGCACAGGAGTTCAAGACCAGTCTGGGGAACACAGTGAGATCTTATCTCTACCAAAAAAAAAAAAAAATCAAAAAATTAACCAGGCATGGTGGTGTGTGCCTGTAGCTCCAGCTACTCAGGAAGCTGAGGCGGAAGGATTGCCAGAGCCCAGGAGGTCGAGGCTGTGATAAGCTATAAGCATGCCACTGTACTCCAGCCTGGGGGACACAGCAAGACCCCATCTATGAAGGAAAAAACTCAGACTGCCCATCCCACAAGATTTTCATAAAGACTAATTTAGATTACATATTTAAAGGCAGGGAGGGAAATAGCTTCTCATAGTCCTTAATACTCAGTAGTTCAATAAATATTAAGTCCATTCCCTAGTAGAAAGACTATATTTTAAATTTTTTATTTTCCAGAAACCTGAGTATATCTTGTAGCCAGTAGCTTCATAAATATTTATTAATAGGTTCAATATACTATAGATGATTCAAACTTGTATAGTGTTTCAAGGTTACCATTCTGTATATTACTGCATTATATTGTTTCACAAATTCATATGTCAATGTTGCAGAAGACAGCACTAAATATGAACTCATAGTAGAATATACCCTGTGGGCAGTCTGGGGCATTGTTTTGTTTAAACATAATAAACATTATCAGAAAAAAAATGTATATATAAGTGAGATTCCAACAAAGTCTTTGTATAAAGAGAGATTAAGGTTGATATATCCTAAATTCAGTCCTATTCTTCTAGCAATATTTGTAACTGGTATTATATAACTTTGATTTATGCTACTCATTTAGGAAATCTATGAGGAAGAGAAAAATAAAGAGTTCAAACTGCAGGTTTACAAAGGGAGGTTCCCTCTGCAGAAGATGAATTTAAGGAAGATAAGGTGTTTTACTGTCCATTTTGTGTCATCAATTTCAATTGTTAATAAATGAAAACAATATTTAAAAGTTCAAAATTACTAGGCATCTATTCATTACAACTGTGCCCCTCATACAGCAAAGTAAACTACGTATTTCTTTTTTTTGTTTGTTTGTTATTTAGTTTTTATTTCTCTGCAATCCAACTAGGACGTGGAAGGGAATAAGGAAAATATGGAACCCAAAGAATTGTAGCGAGAGCACAAAGATTATAGGGATATTGCGAGCAAATGGGATGGAAGGGGTGCTCTCCTGAGCTACAAGGAATGATCTGGCAGTTTAAGATAAAACAAGTCAAATTTATTAGAGTTGTCCACAGTCAGCAATGGTGATCTTCTTGCTGGTCTTGCCATTCTTGGACCCAAAGCCCTCCATGGCTTGCACAACATTCATGCCCTCTTTCACCTTGCCAAAAACCACATACTTGCTATCCAACCATTTAGTCTTAGTAGTGCAGATGAAAAACTGGGAACCGTTTGTATTAGGTCCAGCACTTGCCATGGACAAGATGCCGGGACCTGTAAGTATCAAGATGAAGTTCTCATCATCAAATTTCTCCCCATAGATGGACTTGCCACCAGTGCCACTGTAGCGTGTAAAGTCACCACCCAGGCACATAAACCCTGGAATAATTCTGTGAAAGCAGGAACCCTTATAACCGAATCCTTTCTCTCCAGTGCTAAGAGCATGAAAGTTTTCCGCTGTCTTTGGAACTTTGTCTGCAAACAGCTGGAAGGAGATGCGGCCCAAGGGCTAGCCGTCGCGGTGATGTCGAAGAACACGGTGGGGTTGACCATGGCTGATGGGAAAAGGCTCAAGGCAGTGGCATCTGCAAAGCCTACTTATTTCTTTAAAAGTAATAAATTTTATCTGTAACAACTTTTTAAAGTAAACTAAAAAAAAAAAAGAAAACTAATAATCCTGCCACAAAAAAATACAAAACAAAAATTTTATTACCACTTTCTAATTTTGCTTTGTGAACAAAAATACTCTTAGCTAAACTCAGTTATTTTAACTACTGAGACTTATACATGTAGGACAAAAATTAAATTTTTAAAAAAATATCTAATCGGAATGTAGCTGCATGAAAACAATTAAACTTTCAGAAATTAAAGCAAATTATAACTTTACCTTATAGATCAAAAGCTCTTAAGAAGCCTATTAAATTTTTTAGAAAACTATAAAGAAAGAAAAACAAAATCATTGATGCTGAAATGTTTTGGGGAAAAAGTCAGCTAAGAGGTTCAAAGTACATTAGACTAAACATAAAATTCTTCATCAACCACACCTCCAAAATGAAAAGGTTTGTTCACTTTATTGTTTAATTGTTTTTAATTGTTACATAATTGTTCATATGTATGGGGTTCATAGTGATGTTTCGATACATATAATGCATAGTGCTGAGATTAAGGAAATTAGTATATCCATCATCTCAAAATTTTAACATTTCTTTGTGTATGGGAAAGTTCAATACCCTCCTTCTAACTACTTGAAACTGCTTTTTGTTTTTGTTTTTGTTTTGTTTTTGTTTTTGAGTTGGAATCTCACTCTGTCGCCCAGGCTGGAGTGCAGTGGCACACACCCAGCCACTGCAGCCTTGACCTGCTGGACTTTTGGCGATCCTTCTGCCTCAGCCTTCCAAGTAGCTGGAACCACAGGCACGCACCACCACTCCTGGCTAATTTTTTAATTTACTGTAGAGATGAGGTCTCACCAAGCTGCCCAGGCTGGTCTCTAATCCTGGGCTCAGGCAATCCTCTCACCTCAGCCTCCCAAAGTGCTGGGATTATAGGTGTGAGCCACCACACCCGGGCCAGAAACTATTTAACATTATTGCTAACTCTAGTTATCCTACAGAGCTATAGGAAACATAACTTACTTCTCCTATGCAGTTGTTACTTTGCATCCTTCAACAAATCTCTCTCAATTCTCTCTTCTCCCTACTCCACCCCCAGCCTCTAGTATCTTCTTTTCTACTTTTTACTTCTATAAAATAAACTTTTTGTAGTTTCCTCACATGAGTGAAAAAATGCGATATTTAGCTTTCTGTTCCTGGCTTATTCCACTTAACATAATATCCTCCAGTTCCACCCATTCTTTTTAATGGCTGAACAATTTTCCATTGTGTTTACTTGTTTTAAGTCTATGGTTAGCACTTTATTTATGATTTAGTATTTTCTCTGGCTTCTGTTTCCCTCCAAACATAGCTAACAAACTAATCAGAAAAAAAATTCTGCAGTTATTATTGAATATTTTTAAAAGAAACAGTACCTTCCCCTACTCAAATTCAGATCTTCAGTAAAAGATTAAGTGCTCTCCAAGTATGCATAAAGATTGCAAGAAAGGAGCAGGAAAGGGAGGAAAGAAGAGAAAGAGGAAAAAAAAAAGAAAAAATAATAATCTAGCCACTCTTCTTCAAACAAGTCAAGCATTACCTGTCACTCACTACCAGACACAGCATCTTCACTCTTCTAATACACGTTTCACACCTCCCTCAAAATTCGACCCTAACATCCTTTCATATCTCTCTCTCTCTCTCTCTCTCTCTCTCTCTCTCTCTCTCTCTCTCATACACACACACAGACACATACACGCGCACACACACACTCAACAAACTAGGAATAGAAGAGAACTTCCTCAATCTGATAAAAGGCACTTATGGGGAAAAAAAATCACAGCCTACATCATACTTAATGGTGGAAGACTGTTTTCCTCGTAAGATTGGGAAAAAGACAAGGATTTGCTGCAAGTCAAGTGTCTGCTCTTGGCACCTCTTTTCAACAATGTGCTGGATGTTCTTAACAGGGCAATTGGGCAAGAAAATGAAAATGGATCCACATTGAAAAGGAAGAATTAAAAGTTCATTTATTTGCAGGTGATACGATCCTTATATATACAAAATCCTATGGAATCCACTTAAAAACTATTAGATCAAACAAGTTCAGCAAGGTTCCAGATCAATACACACAAAAATTATATTTTTATACATTTGCAATACAAAACTCAAAAACAAAATTAAGAAAAAAATTCTATTCAGGATACTGTCTAAAAGAATAAAATATTTGGCCAGGTGTGGTGACTCCTGCCTGTGATTTCAGAACTTTGAGAAGGCAAGACAGGAGGATTGCTTGAGCACAGGAGTTTGAGAACAGTCTGGGCAGCATAGCGAGACATCGTCTCTACAACAAAAGAAAATGAGCCAGGCAAGATGATCACATACCTGTAGTCCCAACTGCTCCGGAGACTAAGGCAGAAAGACAGAGGCTGCAGTGAGCCTTGATTGTGCCACCTCACTCCATTCTGAGAGAGAGTGACATTTTGACAAAAATAAAATAAAATATAAAACATTTGGAAATAAATGCAGCAAAAGAAATGTAAAAACATATTCTGAAAACTATAAAGCACCGTTGAAGACAAAAATCTAAATAAATGGAAACAAATCTCGTTCTCATGGACAGAAAGACCTAATATTGTTGATATGTCCGTGCTCCCAAAATCAATCCACAGATTGAACACAATCCCTATCAAAATTCCAGCTCACTTCTTTGTAGAAATTGACAAGCTAATCATAAAATTCATAAGGAAATACAAGAGACTCAAATAGCCAAAACAATCTTTAAAAAGAACAAAAAAGTTAGGGATTCACACCTCCCAGTTACAAACTACAGTAGTCAAGACAGTACTCACATAAGGATAAGCATACAGATTAATGAAATAGAATTGAAAGTCCAGAAATAAACTCTCACATTTACAGTAAATTTTTAACAAGGGTAACAAGACAATTCAATGAGAAAGGAACAGTTTTTTCACTAAACGATACGGGACAACTGGATATTTACATGCAAAGAAATTTTAGACCCCTATCATACCATATACAGAAATTAACTCAAAATGAGTCAAGGATCTAAATGTAAGGCTTAAAACTATAAACTCTTAGGACAAAACATAGAGGTAAATCTTTGTGACCTTAGGTTAGACAATGGTTTCTTAGTTAAGACACCAAAAGCACAGCAACAAAAGAAAAAATAAATATTATTTCATCAAGTTAAAAACTTTTTTGCAGCTAGGCATGGTGGCTCATGCCTGTAATCCCAGCACTTTGAAAGGCGGAGGTGAGAGTATTGCCTGAGCTTGGGAGTTTGAGATCAGCCTGAAAAACATGGTGAAATCTTGTCTCTACAATAAATCAAAAAATTAGCTGGGCGTGGTGGCATACCTGTGGTCCAACTACTTGGAAGGCTGAGGTGGCAGGATCACCTGAGCCCAGCAGGTCGAGGTTGCAGTGGCTGTGAGTGTGCCACTGCACTCCTGCCTGGGCAACAGAATGAGACTCAAAAAAAAAAAAAACTTTTGTGCTTCAAAGGACACCATTAGGAAAGTGAAAAGACAACTTACAAAATGGGGGAAAATATTTGCAAATCATGTGATAAGAGATAGTTCTATAATTTATAAAGGACTCTTACTACCCAATAATTTTTAAATTTTTAAATTTTTAAATTAAATGGGCAAAAGATTTGAATGTTTTCACCCATTTTCTTTCCAAAGAAGCTATACAAATGACCAATAAGCACATGAAAAGATGCTCAGCATCATTAGCTGTCACGGAAATGCATATCAAATCCAGGAAATATCACTTCACACCCACTAAGAGAGCTATAATCAAAAAAAAAAAAGCAACAATTGTTGGCAAAAATGTGGAAAATTGGAGCTATCACACACTGCTGGTGGGAATGTAAAAATAGTGTGGCTGCTTTGGAAAACAGTCTAGAAGTTCCCTCAAAAGTTTAAAATGAAGTACCATATGTTCTAGCAATTCCACTCCTGGGTTTATACCAAAAAGAATTTAAAACATATGTACACAAAAACTTGCACATGAATGTTCACAACAGAATGATCCATAATAGCCAAAAAGTGGAAACAACTCAAATGTCCATAAATTGATGAACAGATAAATGTAGTATATTCATACAATGGCATTCAGCCATTAAAAGAATTCAGCCATAAAATGAATGAAGTACTTGCTATAATATAAACTAATCTTGAAAACATGATAAGTGAAAGAAGTCCACCATAAAAGATCACATATTAAGATTCCATTTTGTATGAAATGCCCAAAATAGACAAATCCATAGAGACAGTAATTATCTGGAACTAGGGTCAGGAAAAAATGAGGGATGACTCTTAAGAATACAGGATTTATATTTTAGGCAATAAAAATGTTCTAAAATTGATTATGGTGATGGTTGCACAAATATGAATATACTAAAACTACTGAGTTCTACACTTTAAATGGACTACTTCTAAGGAATATAAATTACACCTCAAAAAAGCTGGGGTGGGGGAGGGAAAGACAACCCTTTCTTTAATCCCTGGCCCAATCAACATTCCATTTTAGGTTACTCCCTCTCAGAATGTCTAGAAACATTTTATACTGTATTGACTTGCACTTGTTTGTTGTTTTAAAATAACTAAATTATATGTTTTATTTCTCTCACTCATAAACTATAAGCTTTGCAAGCTTCTATATTTTTCATACTTCTCATTAAAATTGGGTATAATAATGGATACAGAATGGGCCCTCAAATAAGGTTTTCAATTTTCAAAATGCAAAATATTACAATTGTATCATGGAGAAGTTAATCAAACTACTAAAAATGTTCCTTTTGCAGGAACAAAGAGATTATAAAAACTCTCCGAAGATCCCTAACCACACTCTTAGAATAAAAATAAGTAATGGTAACATATCGCTGAGTTTCACATTCAATGATCCTAGGCAATAAAAGAGTAAGTTGTGATTCAATTAAAATTAAAGTTGTCCAGAGATAAAATCCATTTAGTGCATTAGAGGTTCAGTGTTAGTGCAGTTAGCCAAAGAAAGGTGTAGTATTTTCATCCTGAAGCATTAACACAAGTTAATAATTAAACTTTTGTTTACTTGATGCTTTTATTGTCCTTTCTGAGTTAAGGCTCACATATATTAATTTTAATGACTCTAGAATCACAACAATGTCAACAGCAAACAAGAGAATATGGTAAGGCCCACCTAAATAACACTTCTTTAGAGTATACAGTAATAATAACAATGTTCTATCTCAATAGCAGGGAAATAAAATTCAAAAAATGTTATTCCTATGAAACTACACCCCAGAAACAGAAATTCGGAGTTTTGCCTTACTGATCCAGACTGCTTTCAAAGTACAAAGGAAAGTAACTCAAATAGGCCAGGTGCAGAGGCTCAAGCCTGTTATCTCAGCACCTTGGGAGGCAGAAGAGAGACTGCCTGAGCCCAGGGATTCAAGACCAGCCTGGGTAACTCGGGGAGACCTCATCTCTCCAAAAAAAATCAAAAAATTTGCCAGGAGTAGTGATGTGGTTCCAGTGAACTAGAAAGGCTGAGGAGGAGGGATGGCCTGAACCCAGCAGGTTGAGGCTGTGGTGGTTGTGAGCATGCCACTGCACTAAAGCCTGGGCGACAGAGTGAAGTGAGCGACTCAAAAACAAAAAAAAGAAAGAAAGAAAAGAACTCAAACAGCCAGAACTCATTAAACCATAATAAGAATCAATAACTGTGGAGTAAAGGAGAGACCCAGGAATGGTTATAATCTCCAACTCCAATGTTCTCTGAAATATTTGTATCTTTAAACACCTGCTGAAATTCACTTGTCATTCAATCTTCTCAAGGATGAGAGCTACCTCTCCTGCTTCTGTGGCCCTTATCTCTTCCCTCCTTTCTCCTCTCCTCTCCCTTCAGGCACAATTTTGCTCTAGATGGTAGAAAGCAATTCTTAAGTATCATAATTCACCTTTTAGACAGTTTCATAAAATAATATCATGAAATGCCCCTTGTAGCAAAAATGGCCAAACATTTCCCATAACCCTTGCAAAGTGAGACTCTGAAGAATTCTTGCCAATGAAGTTTGGGGAGATATCTGTCACTTTAAGTCTGAGGTTTCTTAAGAAACAGTCTTTGGGCAATAGGCAGGACTCCAAGGCCCTACGGAATGGCAGAGTCACCAGATGTAAGGAGTCTGGGTTCATAAATTACAACACAAAGGGAAGCTACAAGCCTGCTAGCCACTGGACTGTCATGAAAGCAAAAAATAAACTTCTATGTGTTATGCCACTGAACTTTTGGAGTGTATTTATTACCCTAATTAGCATGACCCAAAGTAATATATGCAGAAATTCCTAAGTATTTTAATTCCCAATTGAAGACAATTAATAATATTTTGGAAAGATTGTTTAAAAGCCCGTTTAAGTAACATTAAGTTTTAAAACTGAAACAATTTTCCACATTGATTTTGTTGTAACATAATTCATTTAGAGTAACAATAAGGCATGAGCATTTCCACTTAATAGCCAAATCATTATAGCTCAATGTCATCTGTTTTCATGATAACTACAGAGAAATGTTCTCCCTAATTTCCCAGGTTTAAAGAAATATATATGGCTGACATCTGTAATCCTAGTACTTTGGGAGGCCAAGATGGGAGGACTGCTTGAGGCCAGGAGTTTGAAACTAGCCTGGTCAACATAGAGAGACTCCCATCTCTACCAAAAAAAAAAAAAGTTGTTTTAATTAGCCAGGCATGGTAGGGTGTGCCTGTAATCCCAAGTACTCCAAAGGCTGAGGCAGGAAGATGGCCCAGGAGTTCATGGCTGTGACCATGCCACTACACTACAGCCTGGTTACAGTGGCTCACCCCGCAATCCCAGCACTTTGGGAGGGTTAGGAGGGAGGACTGCTGGAGACCAGGAGTTCATGACCAGCCTAGGCAACATGGCAAGACCTTGTTTCTACAAGAAATCAAAAAAAAATAGCATGTGTAGTGGCACATGCCTGTAGCTCCACTTACCCAGGAGGCTGAAGTGGAAGGATCACCTAAGACCAGGAGGTTGTGGCTGTGATGAACTGTGATCATGCCACTACACTCCAACCTGGGTGATAGAGTGAGATTCCAAGTCAAATAAAAAACAAAAAAACTCAAAATAAATAAAATAATTATGAAATGTTTTAAAATAATATAATTCATATTGTCTAATGAAAATTACTTCACCAAATACTAAACAAGACCAAAATTCATTCATATTTCTTTGCTTCTAGAGTATTAAAAATTATCATATGTAGTTTTTAAGGTAAGAATTTTTCCTGTAAATATAACAAAATGGCAGATGATTCTGCTCACTGTAAATATACACACACCCACAACACATACTTTAAGAAAACCACATTTTGCATTCTAATAAAATTGTTGCTATTATCTACTTCACAGAAATTTGTATGTATAAATATATATGTTATACTGTATGTGTTGAAATATGATGTAAATTTTTTTAAAATCTAGCAAATCTAAAGCTTATCATTGTTGATATAATAATGATATAAGCCCTACTGGGAAGCCTGACATTTATAAACAGGGACTTAAACCAATGAAACTTCCACATTCTCTTTGCTCTGCCTTCACCCTCTCCCCTAAAAAAGGAAAAAAATATTTTAATTAACCTCTCTGTTGTCTTTACCTTAAACTCCATACCACTCCATACCACTATTTTTTCCACACGACCCAGTTAAATTTAATGAGCACATTTACTACTCCAGACAAAATAATAAAAATGGAAAGTTACTGAAGGTTGATAGATTTTTGTTTGTTCAGAAAAAGATTCTAAGAGGTTCTGTTCACCAAAATCACTCAATATAAGCTAAAATAACTACACAGCATTTTTTTGTGGCACTTAAACTTTGTAGATCTACATGAGTAAACTTTGGTTCCATAATCTTTTTTAACGCTGAATTATACTAGAACATACATGTGCTGTATAGAGTTTTGTTTTGTTTTTAATTTTTCCAGGGCTAAAAAGCAAAAATGCATAAAAGGTCATGAAATTGAGAAGCAGTTGAAAATTTGACAAAAATTAAGTATGACTATTCTTTATAAACTAATATATGGCTATCTTAATGACGATTTTTATTTCTAGAAAAAGACTTCTCATATACATTAAAAGTTGTTTATGTTTAACTCATTTTTATCAAAGGACTGAAATAGTCAATTGTCTTGATTTTTTTAACCTGTTATTTAACAGTGCTTCAGGTATTAATGAGTATTTATTTGCTTTTTAATGCCAACAGGGCTGCAGTAGACAGAACTATGTGCCAAACATGTTTTTCATTCTACTTTCACGACAACCTCACTACAAAGGAATCACCTCCCTGTCACAGAGAAGAAAAACAGAGGCTTATAAATACTAGATACCTCGCCTAAAGCCAAACAGCTAAGAAAAATGGAAAAGCCAGGATTCTAACCGAGATCTTTTCCCACTGAACTGCGTGTGTCAAATGTTTTTCCAGTAGTGGTGACAGAAAACAGCTCTTCACTCCTCCTCCTCTTCCCTCCACTTCCCGGAGAACAGCGAACACTATTTCTTTGTGAGACCAGGTGTAGGCAAGAGCAATCTCTGGCCATTATACAGGCATGCCCTACAAGGGTAGAAACTGTGTTATGGTTCTGTCCATAGTACGGTGCAGCTAGGGGAGCTAACCAGATACAAACGTAAAGAGGCTGGGGTAAATGAAGTAAATCAGCAAGCCGTTATGCAAAAGCCATCTGCGCGTGGCTCTGAAATGCGCTGTTGGGTCCTGGCCGCAGGCTTATCTTGGTAATGCCATGTTGCTCAGGCTGCTCTGGAAACAGCTTTCCGGGAGCGCACACTGAGCAGACAATGGAGACCAGGAAACGCGCTGCCGCGCACGACTGTCTCAGCCGGCCGCCGAGATGACCCGAGACGCTAAGG
>NW_007253951.1:289269-289675 GCF_000164805.1 Carlito syrichta
GCGGCCGCGCGTCCCCGCCTCTCCCCTAGGAGGCAGGATTAAACAGTTTCAAACGCACCCGGCCCAACCAATCCCCCGACACACAGGCCCGGGAGCCCGTTTCCCTTTCTTCCCCCGCCCCTCCAAGAAAAATGTTACCTTATTTTAGAAAAACACATCTTGCCAACCAGAAAGTATTTGCAACAAAAAAACAAACATGTACTCAGTCCCTGCACGCGGCCTTAAGAGCAGGATGAGGAGAAGCGGTCTCGACCCCGCCAATTCCCAGATTTACGGCCGTGATTCACTTTCCCTCGGGCCCCGCGGCCGGCCAGGAGGCTCGCAGCCGGAACGCCGAAATAAGCGGAGGCGGCCGAGGCGACGATCGCCGCGCCCGCCTCCCACCCTCACCTGCCCAGGCCCGAGG
>NW_007253951.1:291327-325614 GCF_000164805.1 Carlito syrichta
CTCGTCTGCGTCTTTTGCGGTTACTGTTCTCTCTCCTTGGCTTAGCGAGAAGCAGGGCTGGGAGTCGGTGGGGTGTCAGGAACCCACACCCAGAACGCCAAGGGCAGAGCTGGGAAGCCGCCCCAGCAAGTCTGCCGCGCTGGGCGCTGTATGCCGCCCGCCGAGGTGGGTACCAGCGGGAAGACTCCGGGGGAGGCGGCCGAAGGAAGCGTTCTGACATCCTCACGGGTCTCGTGTGTAACGCATGGCCTCTATGAGTTGCGCCGTATGGAGTGAAGTACAGAACCCGGCCGCCCGGCTCAGCCCCGACCTGGTTCCCAACTCTCCCTTCTCGCGATAGGATTGCGCGTGCTGCCTGGAGTCTGAACGCGCCAGATGCAGTGAGAACAGCCCCCGTAAACTGCAATTGCTCATGTTCCTTGGTGACCGTGGCCTCGATGCTTCAAGTTTCTCGGGCCTATTCTGGTTTTGTGGACCGGCTTCTGATCTTACCACCAGCAGTCACAAAAGCACGCCATACCGGCTATGGAGGCCAAGAACGGCTGCTGCGGCTTTGCACAGCGTTAATCCCTTCCTTGAAGCGCGCTCTGGGCGCGGGTATTTACCAGTGTTGGTCAAGGGTATATTAGCGACGTTCCGTATTTTTTCCCACAGGGGTGCTGCTTAGCATGCTAAGCACGTTGTGTTGGTCGCGATTCATCTTCGGCCCTGTTATTGAATGTAAAATGCCTTCCTCTCTTGGGGGAGAAGGTGCAGTAAAAAATGCAAATCACCATTTAGCCAGAACTGAACTGCAGTTAAGAGTCCACCCTGGCAGAAGAATGCACCACTTTCGTCTTGCCACCAGGAAGTGTGAATGAGTGAGTGACTGAAAAAGCCCCTCAGGACAGAGAAGACCGCAGGCTACCTTGTTTTCCACCAGTGTTAAGTTTCCATTTCCCTAGTGACACCACACCCACATCATCTTCTGTAAAAAGTGTCAAAATGGCCTTAATCCTGGAAGAAGTCGCGCTCTCTACCAACGACCTAGACTCCAGGCTGACATATAATGAATGAGCAACAAAGCCAAACACTTCCCTTCAGGAGTGCAGAACGGTGGTTTTCCTCAATGGCATCTCGCCACATTTCTCTTTGGCACACACTCTTCCCCAAGGAGAAACACCGCCGAGTGTTGACGGAAAGAGGAAAATAAGTACCTGGAAAAATATGAACCATATAATGTGATATCCTCACAGATTTAAGTATCTTCAATACCTATAGGTAAATTTCTGTGAATTTTCTATGAATAGTCTATGAATTTTTATCCACGTACAATGAACAAACACATGGAGGGTGGAGTATGTTTCAGACACTATATTGAGCATTGGCGACACACAGTCAAGCAGATAGAGTCCCTATTCTTAAGTAGCTCACAATTCTTGTAGGGGAAGCTGACACTTAAACAGGAAATTCTCACGTAACAGAAATGAAAGTATAAAAGGTGACATAAAATAGTCACCGCCATGTCAAGGAGGATAGACTGATAGCACTGGCATTTTCACTTGAGCTATATGGCATCTGCCCACTCTCACAGGCTGCTTAGTGGTAGTGAGGGGAGAGGGAAAAGGACAGGGCCAGGTGGTCGTTAAAGAAGCACTAGTAAATGGTAGGGCTTTCTCGTCCTGAAGCTCAAGTTTATACGTATATGGGATGTTCATTGTTGGCCTCTGAATTTTAAATAGTGAATGCATCACAATCATTGAGGGGGGAAAAAAGAATTGTAACATTTAGAGTTAATAATAGATAGTGGGTGTTATGAAAAGGTCAGTTGGATGCAGGTTAAGTTTAAATAATCTCTACGCAGATGGTCTCTTTTACCATATCAAATGGATTGATTAAAAACTAGCAGAAAGCATTAATTTTATATATTAACTTGTATAACCATATCATCCAAAAAATAAATTGTTTTTCTGATTTGCAATTAGATTGACATTAGAGAAATAATCATTTTATTTTTGATAGTTGACACTGTACAAATGCTGAGAAATTAAATCTTCATTGATATTTAAAAAGAAAAAATTCCTCGTAGGATTTCTGTTTAAAAGACATTCCAGAAACAACAAAAGAGTATCACTTAGCCATTTTTCAAAAACAGTTTTAGGCTGGGCACAGTGGCTCATACCTGTAATCCCGGCACTTTGGGAGGCCAAAGGTCGAGGTAGGAGGATTACTTGAGCCCAGGAGTTCAAGACCACCCTAGGAGCATAGTGAAACCGGTCTCTACAAAAAATTCGCTGGGGGTGTGGCTCGCACCATAGTCCCAGCTACTTGGGAGACTGAGGCAGAAGAATCACTGAGCCCAAGAGGTCAAAGTGCTCCAGCCTAGGTAACAGAGTGAGATCCTGACCCAAAAAAAAGGTAGTTTTCTAGTAGATCAAAGTTTGCAACAGAATAGGAACCTGCTTTTGATACTTCTGAGAAATTTTTTATGTCTGTCATATATTTTGTTGTTGCTGTTAAGATTAGAAATAAGAATGCAATAAGAAAATCTCTCTTTACAGAAGTAATTTATCGAATTGAAGCTTCTGACTTAAGTAATGCCTTTGGTTTAATAGCAGCAATATGTAGATACACTTTGTTCTGAAACAACCTTATGTTTATTTGTATTATTACAGAATCGGTTTAGTCTTTCTCAACTTGAAAAAAAAGGTCTTCATATTCTAGAGACCACCATCAGTGTCTTTTCTAAATTGGCAGTTAATATATGATCTGAATAAATCTTCCTATCTCTCCATGTTTTTGTTGGTTAGCACAGGTACCTGGTCCTGCAAGATCCTTTATAACTATGTCCTTTGTCTCTTTCCTGAATTCTGTTGAGCATCTTGCGTAAAATACAAAGATTTTAATTTTTTATTTAAGAAAATTAGTACTATTTGATAAAGAACCAGTTAAATTTGATTTTACTTAATGCACACTTTTATACTAATAACCACATACCTTTGCAACAAGTGTCACATTTAAATGTATCCAGTAGGGTATACTTAGTAAAATAAATATATTTTGCATCATATTTATTAACAAAATAACTTTAAAACAAGTATTAATCGTGGTCATCTAGAATTTTTACTTCCCAGATCTCCTGATAGGGCCTCCAGACTATATTTCTTTTTTTTTTTTTCAGTTGGAGTCTCACTGTCGCCCAGACTGGAGTGCAGTGGCCACTCCTGGCCATGGCAGCCTCGACCTGCTGGGCTCCAGCGATCCTTCCGCCTCAGCCTTCCAAGTAGCTGGAACTACAGGCGCGCGCTACCACGCCCGGCTAATTTTTTGATTTATTGTAGAGATGAGGTTTCGCCAAGTTGCCCAGGCGGGTCAGGAACTCGCGGGCTCAGGCAATCCACTCACCTCAGCCTCCCAAAGGCGCAGGATTACAGGCTGAGCCACCGAGCCCGGCCAGACTATATTTCAGTGATGTAGTCTACCTTTTCCTGGATTGCATACCTCTGCATCTTTCTTTTACTTATTTGTTCCTTTCTCTTTCTCCCCCAACACCCCCTCTTTCCACCCTTTCTCTCCTAATTATTTCTTGAAGTTCCACCTACTATGGGTATATTTATCCAAGAGTGGTGTCTTTACATCTTGCCTGTTCCCCTCTCTGGGCCCATCAACTCTCTTTTTATCAAAATCTCCCTTGTTCCTTTCTCCAAAATGGCTGTGGATGACACCAAGTACCATGCCATTATCTTAGCCAAAGGCAAAGATTTTCCACCAGTATTAACAATGTGCCATGTGGTATGTCAGTCCTCCACAAAATGATAAAGTTAGCAGTGTTCATCTTTGAACTTATAAGGCATGTGTCCTACCTTCTCTTCGTATACTCCCCGTCTCAAGTCTCTTGATCCCTGAATATTTAGAGTCTCCACTCCAAACCCAACAATATCAGCACCATTCTTTCCAGTACTTTTCTATATTTTAGAAATTTTTTCTAGGAAAGCATCACCACCAACAATAAATATCTAGTGCCTCAATTTGCGAAAAAATTGGAGGCAATTTGCGTGCTATCCAGTTTAAAAAGTCCATTACAGTCAGCCCCCTGTGTCTGTAGATTCTGCATCCATGTATTCAGGAAAATATATTCCATAAAAAATATTCAGAAAAAAAAAATGAATGGTTGTGTCTGCGCTGCAGATGTATAGACTTTTCTTTCTTGTCATTATTCCCTAAGCAATATAGTATGATAATTATATACATAGCATTTACATTGTAGTAAGTATTATAAGTAATCTCGAGATGATTTGATACAGAAGGGTATGTTTAGGTTATATGCAAATACC
This sequence comes from Carlito syrichta, assembly GCF_000164805.1. NCBI lineage: Eukaryota > Metazoa > Chordata > Mammalia > Primates > Tarsiidae > Carlito > Carlito syrichta. The sequence continues at coordinate 295,641 of NW_007253951.1, forward strand.
ATGCTTTTTTTTTTTTTTAATTCAGAGTTTTACTCAGTCACCCAGACTGGAGTGCAGTGGCTCCCCATATCTTCAACCTTCTGGGTTGATCCTTCCACCTCAGCCTCCAAAGTAGTTAGAACTATAGGCACACAGTGCCACACACAGCTAAATTTTTGTTGTTGTTGTTGTTGTTGTTGAGACAAAGTCTCTCTATGTTGCCTAGACTGGTCTTGAACTCCTGAGCTCAAGCAGTCCTCCCTCCTCAGCTTTCCAAAGTGCTGAGATTATAGGTGTAACCCACTGCTCCTGGCCATTATGCCATTTTGTATAATGGACTTAAGGATCTGTGGATTTTGACATCTGTGGAGGGTCCAAGAACCTATCCCCCATGGATACCGAAAAATGACAATTTTAATGCTGTACTCCAATTATCCTCCTGAGCTTTTCAAAGGTATGCTTCAGAAGGCACCTGGAGTACACAGAGAGAACCAGACAGATGGGACCTCAACTAGAAAGCTTGTGCTTTATCTGTTTCATGTATTCACCATCTATTTGCCCAGTAACCTTCATTTTTTTCTTCAAATAATGCTCCTTTTCTTTGGGGAAACTATTCCTGCCTACACTATAAACTGATTCTCTAGTGGTAGCTGCAGCTCAAGAGAATCCCACTAATTCCTAACTACAAAGGTGGACATGTGACTCAAGCGAAAACAAGCAGAGTTCTCCCCCAGAATGTTTTCAGTCAGAACTAAGGGAAGAAGGGCTATTTTACCACAGCAGTAGAGCCATAAGGAAGTCTGAAAGTGGCCAGTGGTCTTGTGTAGAGTAAAGCCAACTTACAGATGAGAAGAGTAATTCCTAGTGGTACACCAGTCTCAGGTTCCATTCTTTCATAAGATCCCAGCTGCACCTTTTCACATAGTGTAGTTAAATTAGCTAGTACATTCTCTTCTACAACCAAACTAACTTGAGTTAGACCTCTGCAACCGAAATATCCTAATGCATTGTGTTTCTGCATGAAAGTTCTTTCAAAGTAGGCTAGCAGCTGCTCAATAAGTTTGAAAATCATTGAACTAAACTACAGTAAGTCATTATTATTGGTTGAATTGTAGTCTGCCAAACACTGAACATCACTTAATCCCACTTCCTCACTTTCCACATGAGGAAGCTGAGGCAAAGCGACTTGTTGAATGAACATCACTCAGGCAGTCAGTGGCAAAGCTGATGTTAGAAACTAGTCTCTAGATACCTAGTTCAGTTGTTCTCGTCATTAAGCTACACTGTTTAATTCTTCTCAAAGATATTTGTAAGAGGTAATTATTTAAAAATACAACTTTAACCTAAAAGACTAAATCAAAATAATGGCTATTTCAGACACTGACTACATAATGGGAAGATACTTGGTGGCATGGAGATCATAATGGACCTCTTTTCCTCTGAGTCCCTCAAAAATTTTTCACATTCGACCCAAATGCATGCTAAGTCTTAGATGGTCACATATACAAGTTTTAAAAACCCTCTTTATGCTTATAAATCCCAATGTACATCTCTAATCCAGAGTTCTCGCCACACATTCAGATCATTGTAGTCAATATCCTCCTGAATATTTCCAGCTGGACAGTCTACACATATTTCAAGATCTGTATGTAGAAAACATTGTCTTTGCTCCAAAATGTATTCCTGGCCCTGCATGTCCCTCTCTCATTAAAAATGATACTGTAATGCTAAAGATTATGTAGTCATCTGAATAATCGCTCAATGCAGAATCCTAGAAGTAATTCTTAACTTTTTTCTCCCAGTGTCTCCAAGATCTACTAATTCCGTCTGCTAAATATTTTCATTTACTATTCCCTCTATCTCAAAGCACTGCCAGAGTTTTAAGTCAGCCTATCACCTCTTGCCTGAGCTTTTGCATTTTGTCTGTTAATGTATCCCAACTAAGTATAATCCCAACATTCTCCTAAAACATAGCTTGTTGATATTATACTGCTCTTTAAATGACTCCCATGGTTTAGAAAATAAAACCTAACTTCACAAGCATATACGTCCGTTAATGATCTGCCTCTCTCTTACCACCACCTCCTGCAGCAACCTAACCACCATCTTCTCTCTCTTACCCCTGCCATTAATGAACTACTTGTCATTTTTGAAACAGGACATGCTCTCTTACTATCTTTGCACATACTATTTCCTCAGCATAGTATGCTCTTCCCCATTTTATCCTCTTCTTGAAATCATCCTACAAGATTTAGCTCAAGCTTCACTTCCTCTATGATGCCTTCTATAAAAATCCTGCTATGTACTCCCTTAACACATTGTGTCCACCTTTATTACAAGTGTGGTTAAACTATCAAATCCTCTTTTACATCTAATCTAACTTGAATTAGATCTCTGGAACCAAAACACCTGGACTAATATATTATGTTTCTGTATGACCATTATTTCAAAGACGGCTGAAAACTGGAAGTCACTGAACTAAACTACAATGAAGTATTATTATTCGTTGAATTGAAGTGTTTAAAAAGGTGCACCCTGTTTGTGGAGATATATTAGGAAGTGTTTCCCCTCTGGGTGCATGCAGTCTGTCAAAGCACAGTCCCCACTAACCTCATGCCCAGATGTCTCTGCAGTATGCTCCAAAATCTATTCCTGGCCCTGCATGACACTGTGCTGCAGTTACCTTTGTGTGTACACATCTTTCACATCCTGGATTATACATTCTTTGTCCCTTATATGTCACAGAATTTCTGATACAGAATTCTCAAGGAATATTTGCATACTTAATTGTGATAGTACTTCTCAAATCATACTGTATAGTCTTACTTTACCAACAATTAGCTGATAGTAAAAGAAATCTGAAATAACAGTAACTTAAAATGTTACTTTACCATTACATAAGAGAAGTTAGAAGCAGTCACTTCAGGACTGATACAGCACATCCATGGTCAGAATGGACACATCTCCTCTCTTTGGTGAGGCTATCTTTAGATCATGGCTTCTTTTCCTGCTCCATAGTCCAATATGGCTGTCAGAGCTGCCTCATGTAGTTGTTCAGTTTGTTTACTACAAAGGAATCTGAATAGGAAGTTGGGGGCGGGGGCTGTAAACTCTGAGGGATTGCAGCTACCCAGAAGGGGAACTTTTTCTAACTTATTTGCAGGGATGGGTGATTATTTCTATTCTGTTCAAAAGTACTGAAGACATTAACAGAGATATTATGGACATTGGGAATACATTTTGGAGCAAAGAAAATTGTTTCACTTCATATGAAACATAAGTGTAATATCTACTTGCATGGCTAGCTATCCCATTCATTTCCCAGGCAGGACCCCTAAGCACTTTTTGGAAGGTTTACCCAAAAAATATTTGCCTAGATTTCACTGGCCAAAAACTTAATGAAAGAATACAACCAGCTGAAAAGGAAGCTGGGAAATATAGTGTTTCAGTTAAATACACTGCCACCATAAGTAAACCACTGGCAGCCTCAGTCTAAGTGCAGCATAGATATGCAATCCATTATCACTTCAACACTGAATGGTTGGTGAATCCTAAGAAATAGGGTTAAGGCATTGCATTAAGTTTCATAACTAAAAGTTTTAACTCTAGCAAAGCAAATTTACAATTATGTTTATCTAAATTAAAGCAAAGCATTTTTAAACAAAATTTTGTGGTCCATTTGTAGAAGCCAATAATTAATTTATTCCTCTGTCTCTATCACTGGAATACCAGTAGTTTGTTTTTGATATCCCAAAGAACATCTGTTTTAAATTCGAAGTTATAAACTAGAAGGATTCCCTTCCTTTTGATAATTTTTATTAAGTCTGCTCTTAAGAAGAGGGTCCTTTTCTATCCAAGATACCATTGAAAATTTAGGACTGTGTTTATTGTGTTTATACCTAAGTTAATAGTAATTACTAAAGACTCCTAGCCAGGCATAGTAGCTCACACCTGTAATCCCAGCAATTTAAGAGGCCGAGACAGGAGGATCACTTGAGGCCAGGAGTTCAAGACTAGCCCGGGCAACACAGCAAGACCAGGTCTCTACAAAACAACAACAACAACAACACAGAAATAAAGAGAGTAGCTGGATGTGGTGACGTATGCCCATAGTACCAGCTACTCAGGGACTACTCAGGAGGATTATCTGAGCCCAGGTAGTCTAGGCTACAATGAGCTGTGATGTACCACTGCACTCCAGCTTGAGAGGGAGAAAAAGACCCTATCACTAGAGGAAAAAAAAGGTGGGAGAGGATCCCAACTCCCTTTCATTCAAGGATCTGTATAACCTGGACTCAAACATTTCCCAACAGTGTATGTCTCCTTTGCTAACATTAGCTTCATCTCAACTTGTTCCTTACACACCCTGACTTTCCCATTCTATACATTTGTGCACACTGTTCTTGGCTTCCACTTCCCAACTTTCCTTTTCCACACCATCAAACAAGCACATCTTTCAAGTACCTGCTCCACTGCTCTTACATGAAGCCATACTTGATGTCCCACAATCATATATGTCTTCCTCTCCATCTGAACATACCCACAGCACTTTGAGGGAAGGGACTCTGGTATGTAAACTTGGTGTAGTAGGAACCCTCTGGTTTTGGGAGACAGATTTAGGTACAAATTCTGTCTCTGACACTTATTATATAATCCTGGGAAAATTGCTTCACTTCATATGAAACATAAGTATAATATCTACTTGCATGGTTAGCATGAAAACAACTGAAATAAATGTTAAGCCTGATAACAGACATACAATATTTTTTGATTAAATTAATAAATATAGTATATTGGCTTGTGCTGAGTTGTATTTAGTATTGTAAATTTTTGAAAGATGGCTTCGAGGAGCAGCTAGTATGCTTTCTTGCATAAGATGCTATTAGAAGTAAAAACTCAGGAAAACAAAACACATCAACATAATTAGAATATGTAACCACAACTGGGAAATACTTAAGACCCTTGTTTAATTCAAAAAAATCTCTTCACAAATAAACTCCAGGTAATCATAGCCAGAAATATTGCAGAAATACACAGATCTATTTGCACTGGACCAGGAGGCAAGAGTAATACAAAGTATGACAATTAAGTTCACAAACTTATCCTAGAAAAAGTGCTACATACCTCATAGCTGAATATCATTACAGTCACCTTCAAAGTATTCCCTTTAGGAAGCTATGCACCAACACCAGTAACTAGTCCACCAGTCAAAGCAACTTGGGAACTCTTTTTCTGGAGTGGCCATCAGAACTGTCCTTATATTACCCTAGATGTCCTGAATGTCATCAAAATGTCTTTCAACATTTCCTTTATCTTCATGTGAAGAAATAAATCATTGACTGGGCTGGGTGGCTCAGCCTCTAATCCCAGCACTTTGGGAGTCCGAGGTGAGTGGATTGCCTGAGCCCGCAGGTTCAAGACCAGCCCAGGAAACTTGGCAAGACCTCATCTCTACAATAAATCAAAAATTAGCCAGACATGGTGGCGTATGCCTGTAGTTCCAGCTCCTTGGAAGGCTGAGGTGGAAGGATCACCAGAGCCCAGCAGGTCGAGGCTGCGGTGGCTGGGAATGTGCCACTGCACTCCAGTCTGGGTGACAGAGTGAGACTCCAACAAAGAAAGAAAGAAGGAAGGAAGGAAGGGAGGGAGGGAGGGAGGGAGGGAGGAAGGAAGGAAGGAAGGAAGGAAGGAAGGAAGGAAGGAAGGAAGGAAGGAAGGAAGGAAGGAAGGAAGGAAGGAAGGAATCATTGGGGACCAGATCAGGTGAGTAGGAGAGTGTTTCAGTTATTTGTTTACTGACTAAAAAGTCCCTCATAGTGCTGTGTGAGCTGATGCATTGTGATGCAAGTGCTCCTTTGGGACCATTCTTGTACACAGCTTTCTCATGCCAAGATTTTTAGTTAAGATTTTCCTGTTTATCTATGTTTATTTGGACTGCTGTGCTTCTCACAGTCAGCTGAAGATTTTGATGCAAAATTTGACAAATGTTTGCAATGTTTTTGTCAGTTCTGCTCATTACTGGTTGTCCTGACTTCTCTTCATCAGTGACACTTTCTCTCCCCTCAGAAAAACATTTAAACCATTTGAACACTGCCACTTTCTTCATGGCATTATCCCCACTCACTTGGACTAACATGCCTGATTTCACTTACACTCTTGCTAAGTTTAACGGAAAATTTAATATTTGTTTGTTGCTCTAATTGAAGCTCTGACATTCTTGCAATGACACACAAAACCATGCAACAATAACGAACGTCATTCAGCAAGACATCGCCACATGTCAACACAAACACATATGTGAGACACTGATAGACCAAGGTTATGAAACCTTACCAAGTTGTTTGTACAATGCTGGCAACATAAGTTCACTGTGGCAAGTTTACAGATTTAATTGTCAGACCTTGTATGTCCCACTTCTAATTTTATTGTTAGTTTGGCAATTTACCAGGATTTTCACTTCTCTTCTTCCTTATCTGTCGAAAATAAGGGAATAAAAACAAAATACCCTAAGTAACTGTAAGGTGAAGATAATCAAGTGAAAATATTATGAGAAAGAATAAATAACAAAAAATACTGCTTATTATTACAGGTCTTGTGATTTTGCCATTACAGTAAGACAAATAAATGGTTAAAATAAGAATGTCTGTTGTGGCTTTCTTCATGCAATAAATTTCTTCATGATCAGCTGCAGTGCCTTGTTTTATGATAACACACCTTTGTCAGTTCCCCCGAACCAACCCACCTTATCTTCCTTTTTTCTTCTTTCCTTCCATCCTTCCCTCCTTCCTTCAATAGTGCAGCATTTACAATAGTCTGATCAATTAAATAAATACTTTCACTTGACTATTTTGGTGGATAGAAGAAGATTAAATGCCAATGCATGGGTTGACCCACATAACTCCCTTAACAAAAATACCAAATGTCAATGTACTCTCATGCTAAAATCATCGAGGAAGGATGTTCTTATTCTTGTTTTTCAGGTCAATCTGCAATTCTGTATAGCAAGTACGATCTAGAGCCTGAAATCATAGAAAGATAATATGACATCAACCCAGGCCTTACACTGATATGTGAATCTGTTAAACTTATAGATTCTGTAGGGATAATTTTTCAGATGAGAACTTTCCATGAAATTCCAAATTTCCAAAAGAACATAGATGTTCAATCTTTGGGTTTATTTTTGTTTTTATTTTTTTTGTATGATTTTTAATTAAAACATCATCACTTTCAACAGAGAAGTGAAAGAGTCCATAAAGAAGCAAAGAGATGGAAAGACATTGCACATTTTCTCAAGACTTCCCTGACTGGCATGTTATTCTGAAAGGACTGTATGGTACTGAAATTTTCCTAAAGTACTGTGAGAAATGGGTATTTCTTATGCTCTAAATTTTCTATTTGAAACATTTCTTTCAAAAAGCAAGTATATTTTTCTGGGAATTTTCTTCTCAACAAAGGACATTTAGTATACCCTCTAAAAAATATTTTCCATACAGTGCTGAAGAGTATGCCAAATTAGCTATACCACTGAGCTGAGGCCAAGTAGGGGGATTTCTTGCCATGGAAATGAAGATAGCTGGGGCACCTGACTCCTCCATCACATGTAAGAAACTAGAACAACAAAAGAGAGATTGGTGGACAGGCAGCTATAGGTGGAACAGGGTGAGCACGGCGGCCTTGCTCTCATGGTGGGAGGTGCTAAGGTTGCTCCAGATGTGCCGACATATCAGAGCTGGAAGGAAACACCTCGCTATAACTGATAAAGAAAGAGTAGAGTTGCACTGTAGGCCCAACAACTCTGTCACCAATAGAACATACTCAGGTGGATATTAGGCTCCAGCTCATATGGTTTACCACTCCTTTCTTGGGGCACTTGTGGGAAGCCCAGGAGAGAAAGGGTTCCATCCAACATTTCCTTGAGTGGAGAGAGAAGCTGATGTCCTTTCCTCTGTGCCTTTAGGAGACAGAGAGGAAGGTTTACTCATAACACACTTGTGAAAGGCTCCTGGAAATATTGATATTGGAATGAGATAGGAGTGGGGTGGGGTGCATTTCACAAGAGGTTGAAGGTCTAGCATTCACTTGTAGACTCAAGACCCAGCAGACCTTGGCTTTTGTCATATTCCCTTACTAATATACAGCCTGATAAGTAATGGGGAAGCTGTCATTTTTTTGAGGGCCATGTATTTTTTTGTTGTTAATAATCCTTTATTAATGAATCGGCACTGTGAAAAACTAGAAAACACAAACGAGGAAAATAAAAACATTACATTTCTACTACATTTAGCACCTTAGTGGTGTATAATTTTCCATTCCTCTTTCTATATGCAGTTTTCAACTAAATGAACTTATATCATGTATGCTGTTTTGTAGCCTACTTTTAACAGCCCATGATGTCAACCTATTTTAGTAAAATTTTGTTTTATCTAATGTATACAACATATTTTTTTAAATTCCATAATAACAAAAAAATGCCCTTTAGTGCTACTTCATCTAAACCAGCCTCCAACCCAGGATCACACATCACGTCCAGTTAATATGACTACATTTCATCTGGCACTGTCCCTTTTTTATGACTCTGACTTGTTGAAAGAACCAGGACAGTTGTTCTAAAAAATGTCATACTTTTCTGGTTTGTCTCATTGCTTTCTTGTGTTATCATTCAGTTTGTTCCATTGGCCTATGTGGTTCCTATAAACTAGATATTATATCTAAAAGTTAAATGGAGCCAGGCAAGGTGGCTCATGTTTGTAATCCCAGCGCTTAGGAAGGCAAAGGTGGGAGGATCATTTGAGGCCAGGAGTTTGAGACTTGCCTGGGCAAAACAGTGAGACTCCCATCTCCACAAAAGTAACTTACAAAAAATTAGCTAGGCATGGTGACTCACATCTATAGTCCTAGCTACTTGGGAGGCTGAGGCAGGAGGATCTCTTGAGCCCAGGAGTTTGGGGCAGCAGTGAGCTGTGACTGAGCCTCTGCACTCCAGGCTGGACAGCACAGCAAGACCTTGTCTCTAAAAATAAATAAATAAATGAATTCAAATGAAACACTTTTGGCCAGTATACACAAATAGGTACATTCTGTACTTCATGGTACATCTTGATAGAAGACACATAATATCTAGTTGGGCCACAATGAATGAATTTGGATCCTGGATTAGGGTGATGAGTTATTCTCCCAGAAGTTTATATCAATGACTTGTGCATGTAGGGACTTAATGACTGCACAGTAAAATATGACTTCAATATTATTTTTTTCCTCTAAGTATTCTATATGTTAGTGAAGAAAGAAAACTTAATTTGTTTTTAGAATTCGTGATGTGACCATTTTGTTTTTATTTTGATGATAGATTTAGCTTCATGATTAAGTTTTTCTTGGGATGTTATTAAAATTAGTTTTCATACATCACCTTCTGCTGGAAGCTGTTGCTCAGAAACACACTATATGGCAGGGAGAATAAACTGGACATCAGACTTTTACAACAGATATTCTACCCATTAAATAAGTTATATTTTGAAATTTGAGACATATAATCTGGAATAACTCTTTAAATGTCAAGCATTAAATTTGTTTTTAGTTTTAAACTAATACCAACTGCTGACACACCTACACAAAACAAATGTGGTGAACTTCCACCAAATGACCTTTCAAATAATCATTTGTTAAAATAATTACGCTCTTTTCTGCAATAGAAATAATCTTTTTGTATTCTTTCCAGAATTCTACTTTTTTATTTAGCTTCTCTATATTGGTAGCTCAATTCCAAAAATAGCTAGGAAAGAGCAATATTTCTAGTATTTTTAATTTTATAACTCCTTTCTATTTATTTTCCATATAAAATAGTACATTCTTTCTACACCTACCCTGTGCTGTTTTTCTATGAACAACTTTCAGATTGAATGATTTTAACTAAATTGATCAATCAAGATTTTTTTTTACAGTACTTATGAAAAATAGCAAAGCTTTTGATGTGAAGATAGAGCCTCTGTTTCACTTTTTGGTTCTAAAATGACTCATGCTCATCACACATTTTAATTTGTGTTCTCTAGTTAACCTTTTCAGTTCCTTTCTATCAAACAGAACTTAAAAGTTATGATTCCAACAAATGATGTGATTTAAGAGAATTACTACACAAAACTGTTTTCCCTGTGGTACATTACAATGTCTGAAAATTCAGCATGTTGATTGAGTCTTTTGAAAATAAAAACTTCTAAAATACCATACATCAACTTAAGTTAGTGTGTCACAATACTGCTATGCAGGAAACTATTTTCCATAAGATTCTGAAGTATAAGGAAAGGGAAGATTCTGTGCTCAAATACAGAAAAGGCTACACACTGCATTTTTTCTCTTGAAAACTCATAATACTCTTAAGTTTAACAAGGAAACTAAGAAGTCTCATCTAGAGAAACATGTTTAACTTTGCTTAACACAGTATTTTCTCAAATATATTGCCCACAGAACCTTATTTACTTAACACCCATAGACATCCTATCATAGCAGTGTTCTTTGTAGCATACTTTGTGAACTGCTGCCTAAACCTATAATCAGTAAAGCCGTGTCTCAGAAGCATAGAACCATAAAGTAGAAAATTGTATGTTACTGATAATGTAGCTTAAGTCTTAGACTTTTCAGATTTAAAAAAAATAGAGCTATAAAAGTTAAAGGACTCAGTTTAAATAATGACGCCAGGATTAGTATCTACCTTTCCTTTCCCATCTTCCTGGGAACCAAACAATATGCTGCCATAATTCTCCAATTGAAATGAAATATACAGATGATTTGATCAAAATGCTATAGAACTATAATATATATAAGAAGAGGTCTTTTCAGTTGAGTTACTGGTTCTATTTCTGTGAGTCTATAAAATGTTATGGGGGAAGAAGTGTGAGTTATTGTGGTTTTTGTTTGTTTGCTTGTTTATAAAAAGGGGATCATAGATAATATTTTGAAATGTATTTTTTCACTTGACCTTATATTGTTAATATATCTTCTTGCCATTAAATATAGTCCTAGAAATAAGAAAAAAAATTAAGAAAAAAGAAAAAATAAGATGAATATAGCCTTAGAGCATAGATCTCAATTTCATCAGACCCAGTACTCCCTTTTAATAGCAAATATCTTGTAATGCCTTCTTTTTTTTTTCTTCTGAGTAGAGGTATCATTCTGTTCCTCAGGCTGGAGTGCAGTGGTGCTATCATGGCTCACGACAGCCTCAACTTCCTGGGCTCAGGCAATCCTTCTGCCTCAGTCCTTCAAGTAGCTGGGACTACAGACATGTGCCACCACGCCTGGCTAATGTTTTTTATTTTTTGTAGTGACCAGGTCTTGCTGTTGCCTCAGTTGATCTCAAACTCCTGGGCTCAGGCAATCCTTCTGCCTCAGTATCCCAACGTGCTGGAATTACAGGCCTGACCTACCATGCCTGGCCTGTAATGCTTTCTTTATCATCTTGACCTGGAATGCATAGAAAATATGGTTTATGTATAGAAACAATGTATTAAAAACAATATAATGACTTAACTTTAATATGTAGGATAATTAAAGCAAGATAATTTATAATGAAAAATAGGAAAAATGCTCAGGCATGACTACTTTAGAAGGTATAGTAAAAAAGTTAGATGCTTATATCTATACAAGGAGGAACCCTAAAAGACCCAGAATTATATTTTAGAGGGTAGACCCCTTATAGTACAGGTTTTTCCCACTAGGTAAGTTCCAGGAACCCATAGGCATCAGTGTACCAGCTAGCATTTTTATGAGAGGTTGCATTCAGCCTCAGTGAATTTTGGGGGGCATTCTTTCAACACATTTGCCCGTTTCATGATGGGTGATTTACGAGCACTCCTGCCCATACTGTGCTGAGCGTTTAGCAGTTTTTGACCAAAACCATATGACCCCTATGCCCCACCATCCCTATTTACCTGATCTCGCCATGAGAGACTTTTTTTTCCCCAGATGAAAAAAGTCCTTAAAGGGGAACATTTTGTTGATGTAGAAAGAGATTTTAAAAAAGCAGCAGAAGCACTAAAAGGCATCCAAATTTGCAAGTTCAAAAATTGTTTTTGGAAATAGTGTCTTGATAGGTGTATTGCATCAAACAGAGAGTACTTTGAAAGTGACTGGAATTTACTGTACAAATTTAAACGTATAGGAATAAATACATAATTTGTATACATAAATTCTGAGTTGTTTTGGATCCCCCATATGTAGCTTTAATGTAAAGCTCATGGCTACAAGAGCAAACTGATACACAAATGTGTTGATTTGTCATAAGAGTGACATGATTCTTCCGAAATGGTGAACTACTTTTGATAAAATTTCAGGCACAACAAAGTGCATACATTCATTCCTCCATTTCCATAATAATTACATCCCTAGAAAATCCATATGAAAATCATTTTTAAAAACCCTCAAAACTTTTCATGTTACAAGTAAAATGGAATTGGTTCTAGGTTCAGATCACTAGCAACAGGTTTTTCCTGTTTGTTTAGAGGGACATTTGAAAATCCCATAGAATGCATTTTTCTATATGCAGGAGAATTCTAGAGTATCTAGCATCCCTCTCATTCCAAATATCACTCCCCCACTCCCAACGCTATTACTGGGAAGCCCAAAAACCTTTCCTTCCTACTCTCAAAATGCCCCTACCCATGAGTTGAGAACCACATTGTAGAATATATTTTAAAGATTGCTTAGCATTCTATTGATTAATATGACACTGTAGATTACCAACTACTCTCTAAATTCAAAGACACAATCTCCTTAACTCACTGAATAATTACAACAGGCACAACTTGCCAAGAGCTCACAGTGCCCCAGACATTTTATTTACATAACCACCATATAAAGTAAGGCTTATTATTATTTTCCCCCATTTTACAGATAAAAAAAGCTCCAAGATGTCAAGTAACTTTCTTCAGGGGAGCCAGAATCCAAACCCAGGTCTTTTTGATGTTTAAATCCATGGGCTTAGCCACTATATTGCCAATATGTTGCCAAATGTACTTTTTATTACAGCAGCTGTTCTTTTTCTGTGCATACTTTTCTTACCTTCTGATGCAGCTTCCCTTTGTAAATGCCTTTCCTTTTTTATCTTTCTGGAACAGTTTTTTTCTGGGAATATATGAGGCTGTGCCCCATACCTCCACTTCCCCTTTTAAGTAGAGATCTGTGTTAGATTTGGATCTGCTACAATTGGTTCTAATTAATGTCCCTACCCTAAGGCTGTCTCTGAATGAATGACTCAGTATAACTGAGTAAATACCGTTTTTAAATTAGCTTGAAAATTTTTTAGCTTGAACCAGCATGTCCAGGAAAAGTATACTGTTACATGTTCGTTGCCTCTTTTTCCTCACCAGTCTCTCACTTTTTAAACTGGATGGTTGCTTCCACCACCACTATTGTCATCTAAAAATATTATTTCTGTGGTTATGAACGACCTTTTAATTAATGGAATGGGTTTTTTTTCCTACATTACTAGAGTGGAAGTAATTTGAGGACAGAGAATGTATGCCACAGTGATTCCTCTATGATACATTGTAATGCTTGTACACAATAAATTCACAGTAACTATCCACTTAGTGAACTACATGAAGCTGAGTTCAATCTAATTTAGCACATAATTATAAGCTAAACAAGAACAGACCTCACTTAGATCCTTTGTGTTTTGTTTTCTACACCCATGAGCATAATAGTTCCTAAATCATAGGGCTGTTGTGAAGATTCAACGAGATGATATTTGTGAGTTTTGTTAGAATTATGTCAACCCATGGAAGACATTTAAAAAGAAGGGCCTCTCTTCCTCTCTCTATCCTCTCCCCAAAACTCCCTTCCTTTCACGGAATGCTTTGAGCTGAAGGGTGGTTCAAATTTTGAACCTATGTACATACAACTTTTTGTCTTTCTGTTTGACATGCATATGGATTTGGTGAGATATTTGGACATAATCAGCAATTTTGAAGTATCACATTATTATCATTGAATACAGAGCCCACTTCCCTAATTAGGAATGAAAGTGGAAATTGGAGAATAGTGCCTCCATGGTAGGGAACTAACTTTTCCACACATATTATCACTGTACGCATGTATCACTTGGAGGGATGTTCATCTTATTGTGTTGTGATGCAATTATCCTGAAGAGTCCATAATAATAATGCATCACATCTGAGAATAGAGTCTTGTCTGAAAGAGGTTAGTCCTTAGACAGATGATTTTTACTAGTGGGTGTGCTCAAAAATTGATATGAGATGAAATTTGATCTCCAAAGGTCAAGGAATTAGACAGTTTGGAAGTGTACTCTTAAGTAATTGCTGTTAAAGATGGCTCCCCTGATCCATTATATCCTATCAAACAGGGAAGCAAGAAGGAAGAACACAGATAAGATCTACCTGTTTTTTTTTTTTGTTGTTGTTATTGTTTTCTTCCAGGGTAGCACATGTGCTTTGGTGAGTAAGGTATAATTTCAATGCAGACATTCAAATTCATGCAATTACTTTTGTTTATTTCCCTTCTTAAAATCCCCTAATCTTTAATAAACTATTCTTGCAGTACTGCAGGAAACAAGGGGAAGGTCATTTGTCCATGCTTGGGTCAGAATGCCAAAAGGGAGATCTTCCTCCCTCCTTCTCCCAACATGTATGTCTCAACAGCAATCAGATTAAAGATCCCAATGGTAAGAGAAAGCCAGGAAAAATAGGCAGGACCAGGGGGTCCAACTATCTCTGATCATCTGGAAATTCTCCTAACACTAAACTTAGAAGATCAGGGCTATATTCTTGGTAAAGACAAACAAAATCCTAACACATATGATTCATTGCTCTATCCTCAGAGCCTTCCGCACATGGTGCTGACTAAGACTTTGTAGAATAAATAAATATTGAAATTTGCCTTGCTTTGTGCCTTCCACTATGTTTCAGAGCCAGCATGTAAACTGCAGTGCAGGTACCAATTATTCATGGTCCACTCAAAACCCACTGAGCACCTTCTATGAACAAGGAACTCAGCTAGTTGCTATAGTATACACAAGAGTGAATAAGATATGGCACCTTACTTTAAGGAGCTAAAAATCTGGTAGCAGAGATAGACATGGGCATAATGAACTCTGTTTTTATTGTGTAATCACAGGGATGTCTCAAGTTTTCTAGCTTATTACCTATCTCTCTTTTTGTAAGCATATTTCAACCTCTCTCCCCTGCAAACACTTGTGCATTTGTGCTTCATCTCCCTTGCCTGATTCTCTCCTTTGACACTACTCTTATATTCTTTCATGTCAACTATTCTTATTACTCTAATGGCTCTTTCCTTGTCTTTTAAATAAGCTTTGAGCACATCCTTGACTGGAGGAAAGACTTCCCTGGAGGCTTTTCTTTGATTATCTTTCAAGTTTGGTTTCTTTTCATTTTCTTTCAAGTTTTCTGTACTTCAAGTTGGCTGTTCTTAACTTTTGGCAGAATATTTCTCTCTAGATTTTTCCCCAGAAGGTATTTAGTAAACATTTATTAGCAAAGTAGAAAGTCTGTGCCTAATGTGTTGTGTTTTCTTATTTCATTCTGTAACATAATATATTACAGAAGCTGGTTTAAATTCTTAATGGTGGGCATATGCACACTGACTTGTAGACATGTAAACAATATTATTTCATTAAAATGAGATGAAACAATAAGTATTATTATCTGGAAACTGAGTTGTATAGCAAAGGTCCAGTAAAATAATTAAGGCAAAAAAATATAATGCCATTGCAAATCTAAATTTGAAAATAATTAATAAAATATTACTTTGCATTTTTCACAAGTATTTTCTTCTATATTTCTGATTTTGTATAGCACTTTACAATTTACAAAACTTTTTGATGTACAGTCACTTCATTTGAGCTTCACAAGAATGTTGCTGTAAAGAATTAGAATTAGAGTCATAGAATACCTGTCACTAAACTCATATAGAAAATTAGTATAAATTATCAGGTGTGGTGGCTCACTCCTGTAATCCTAGCACTTTAGGAGGTGGAGGTGAGAGGATTGCCTGAGCCCAGGAGTTTGAGACCAGCCTGGGCAACCTGGTGAGACCTTGATGCTACAATAAATTTAAAAATTAGCCAGGCTTGGTGGTGTGGGCCTGTAGCTCCAGATATTTGGAAGGCTGAGTCAGAAGGATCGTCTGAGTCCAGCAGGTCGAGGCTGCTGTGACCATGAGCATACCACTGCACTCAAGCCTGGATGGCAGAGTGAGATGCTAACTAAAAAAAATACACAAGCACACTCACATACACACACACATTATTTCTATGGTTATCCAGTAGGACTAAACTTTTCACCATATATACTACAAACCTTAGCAACTATTAATGCAGATGATAAATCTATAAATCCAAATAATTGAATTGGATTCAAAGAGAGCTCTCTAATAAGCTCTAATTTCTTTTTTTTTTTTTCTTTTTTGAGTCAAAGTCACACTCTGTTCCCCAGGCTGGAGTGCCAGAGTGCAGTGGCACGCAATGGTCACCACAGCCTCAACATGCTGGATTCAGGTGATCCTTCTGCTTCAGCCTTCCAAGTAGCTGGAATGACAGGAATATGCCATCACACCAAGCACATTTTTTAAAATTATTGTAGAGACAAGGGCTTGTCAAGTTACCCAGACTGGTCTCAAACCCCTAGGCTCAGGCAATCCTCTCGCCTCCATCTCCCAAAGTGCTGGGATTACAGGTGTGAGACACTATGCTGGGCTATGAGCTCTAATTTAAAGACTGCACTAGAGTGAGCATTTGAGTTGTCTATGCCAATAACTTAACAACAAATATCAAAATACTGATGAAGTAATGGGCTATTATATTATTAAATAATATAACAATGATCTGACTCTTCACTGAAATGAAGTATTGTGGAATAAGATAATTGTCTTGGTGCAACAACACAGGACAAGTTGATAATTTTCTGAAGTCAAAGTAAATGAGAAATAATCAGTTTGCTAATCGAAGTATTAGATGAAATGATAAACTAAAAGTGAAGTAAAAAATGAAAGATTTTACAATGTACTACCTCCAAAAGTCTTCACCAATCTTACATATGCCTAAGTTACATGTGACTAAGTCTTTCATGCTGAAAACACACTTATCAGCAAACTGCAAATCAAATAATACACAAAATACCTTTACTTTCCCATACCTTTTACATAAGACCAGACTCCAAGAGACAAAAAAAGTTTCCTTCCACAATATTTTAAGATAAGTATAAAAAATAAAAAATTTCAGACAGAAATGTCAGCATTCTTTCATAAAATAAGCCCTGATCCAAGATGCTGAATAAATGCAACAGGCTCTTTATGTACTCTTAGAATTTAGCACTGGGTTTTGTTCTGGCTGTTGCAAAGTCTTTTGATCTAAAACATCTTGTGAGCAGTTTACATGGGATACAGAGTGTTTTACTCAGAAATGAGACTAAATCATTCATCTTGTCTTTGATGTTTCTTGTACATTTCTCTGTTTTTCTATTCTCAGTAGTAATCTCTTGGAAGACATAGAGGACTGTTAAGCACCTAATCATTTTATATTTTATATAGTTATCTTAAAATGTTATCCTTTTTGCAAATTTTGTTTTATTTCCTTGGGATACTTATACTTCCTAGAGCCTCTTCCGTTGCTGTAAAGCCCTAACCTGAATATAGACCTAGGTCCTGAGTTGACCTAGCCAACTGTGCAATTTTAGAAAGTCTCTTCACCTCTTGGGCCTCAATTTTCTTATTGATAAAAATGAAAAATTTGGCCTTGATGCTCAGGACGTTCATTCTTAAATACTCATTGACATAAAGCAAGTGTTTAAATATACTCATTGAAAGAATAAATACTAACTGTTTTTTTTCACATGCATGTTTGTCCAGAATTATGAGCACATCAGAATAAGAATGAGAGAAGCAGCTGGGAAAGGGGACATGTTACAGACCTTCATGCTGGAAATATACAATATGTGGTATTATGAAGTCCAAGTCTGGGAATTATTGACAGGACAAGAGGACAATGCAAAGCCCTGTGAAGAGTAGAACATTTTGACAATGAGATTGTTTTGAACTTTTGATCTTTTAAGAATATCACCAGGAATAGAAAAGAATGTAGAGGTGTACTCTGTACCATGCTACACATATATTAATGTTGCAAGGAAACACCAAGCACTGACCAACTGGAAGAATCATACACTGTTGGTAGTCTTTGGATAATTTAAGATTATTTAGGCTATCATCAATTATAGAGGACAAATTTGACAGTATTTTGGAAATTTCTACTTCCTCAAGTTACCTATTATACTTCAGTGCACAGAAGGAAAAAAAAAGTCTGTATGAATAAACATGTTTATAGTTGTTACTCCTGAGGAGTGGGATTGGGAGTGGGAAGGCTTCCATTTTTACTTTACACTCTTTGCAATTATTTTTATTACTTTCGTTATTTAAAAAATAATTTTAGGCCAGGCGGATGGCTCAAGTCTGTAATCCCAGCACTTTGGGAGGCCAAGGTGAGAGGATTGGCTGAGCTCACGGGTTTGAGACCAGTCTGGGCAACATGGTGAGACCTCGTTTCTACAATAAAAAAAAAAAATTATTCAGGCATGGTAGCACTGGCCTGTAGTTCCGGCTACTTGGAAGGCTAAGGCGAAAGGATCGCCAGAGCCAGCAGGTCAACCCTGAAGTGGCCGTGAGCATACCACTGCACTCCAGTCTGGGTGAAAGAGTGAGACTCAAAAATAAATAAATAAATAATTATAATAATAATTTTAATGTGCTATATTAAAGATCCGATACTGAAAATAGGTTTGTCATCCAGACATTTAAGGCAATGGGTGATTCTCAAACTGAAAGACTGAACAAAAATAATTATTCTCTATTTTCTAAAGTAGATTTAACAAACATGACATAAATTTATAGCATTTGGATGAAAAGAATTTTCATTTGCTTCCCACCTTTCATGAGTATTTGATTGCTTTATTGTATTCACAGATTTTTGAATGTTTAATTTTTTCAAGGGATAGACTACATTCATGATACATGGCAAGTGATCAATAAATGTTTGTTGGATGAAGGTGTTAAATAAATCTTAATCTTCTATTTTGAAGCTACAATAACTTTTTTTTTTTTTTGAGTTGGAGTCTCACTCTGTCGCCCAGACTGGAGTGCAGTGGCCGCTCCCAGCCACCGCAGCCTCGCCTGCTGGGCTCCGGCGATCCTTCCGCCTCAGCCTTCCGAGTAGCCGGAATTACAGGCATGCGCTACCACGCCTGGCTGATTTTTTTTTTTTTTTATTGTAGAGATGAGGTCTCGCCTGCCCAGGAGGGTCTCGAACCCACGGGCTCAGGCCATCCACTCACCTCAGCCTCCCAAAGGCGCGGGATTACAGGCTGAGCCACCAAGCCCGGCTAGCTACAGTAACTTTTAAGAGAGAAGGATACTGGTTTGACCTCTGAATCAGGTTTTTTTCCTCCTGTTACCTAAGAGGATGTAACTTATTTAAAGATTTTAAAGATCTTTAAATGTTTTCTTACAAAATTCCCTATTTATTTTCAATGATTAGTTCATATAATAAAAAATCTGATTTAACAAATAAGTTGTGTATGATATTTCAGTTTCTAAAGAAATTATTAAAGCATTTCATGTTTGCAAAGCTTTTTCATATTGTTTAATTAGCTATTTCTCACAACTATTTGTCTGGTGCTATTATCTGAGTTAAAAAAGAAATGATTAGATGAATGAATGGATGGATGATTGAATGCTTTGCTTAAGACCCCAAAGGCAAAGAATGGCAAAATCAGGTTTAGTATTCATTGACCTTGTCTCCCCAACCGCTGTTTGACTCCCTGAGCCCTTAACAAAGAGGTAGCACTGCAATGCTTTTTCTCTCAGTGGCAGTAAATAAGTGGATCACTTGTCATAGTAAATGCTTGGCAGGAAATGATGAAAGACTAAGCCAGATAAGAAATGTTTGCTTACTATAGGTATAGTTGAGTATCTTGGTTTATAACCTGTCTATGGTAAATGTTATGATTACCATTAACAAGACTTCACAGTCTTTAAATGCACAAACTCACGTTTCTTTTCCAATCCCCAAAGAGAATTTCCCCCTATTCTGTGCCTGGAAAGAACGAGATAGAGGAAAAAGAAAGATTGAGAGATTGAAAGAGAGGTGGGGTGCTGGGGAGAAAAAAAGAGAATTGAAAGTATTCCTGGCAATTAAGAAGGAAAGAGTTCTCCCTAGCTCATTTTATGAGGCTAATATCATCCTGACACCCACAACTAGCAAAGACCTCACAAGGAAAGAGAATCTCCCGGATGAACATAGATGCAAAAATTTCAAGAAGATTCTACCAAATCATATCCAATCACACATTTCAAGTATTATCTACCACTACCAAGCAGATTTCATTCCTGGGATGCAGGCCTGGTTTAATCCCATTCCTGGGATTCACAGGTCTGTGGGGTGTAAATTCAAGAACCACACTATTACATCATTAGACACAGAAAAAGCATTTGATAAAATCCAGGATCGCTTCTTGATAAAAATCCTCAAATATCTAGACATCAGTTGAACATTCCTCAAGATAATAAAGCTGTCTGTGATAAACCTGCAGCCAACATCATGCTTAATGGGCACAAGTTGGAAGCAGTCCTCCTAAGAACTGAAACAAGACAAGGATGCCCACTTTCATCCTTCCTATATAACATAGTTCTGGAAGTCCTAGACAGCAATCAGGCAGGAGAAGGAAATCTGAGGTATCCAAATAGGAAAAGAAGAAGTTAAGCTACCTTTTTGTGGATGATACAAATCTTTTTTTTTTTTTAAGACATGGGGTACAATTAAGGGTTTGGTATACAAACAGTCATTGTACAGGTAAAGTTCGGGTCTCACTTCAGTCCCCACTTCAACTGGCTTGAAATCAGGTACCCTTATTGATGGAGTGTGCCCCCTTCCCTGGCAGCTCCCCACTACTGCCAATTCCTTTCTTATAGTATTATAATTGTACAGGGTCTGCTTATGAGTGAGAACATGTGGTACTCAGTTCTTTGTTTCTGTGAAAGATCACTAAGTATTATGGCCTATAAGTCCATCCAAGTTGCTGCAAAGTTCATAATTTTGTCTTTCTTTATGGCTGTATAATAGTCTGTTGTGTATATGTACCACATTTTTTTTTTTAGTTGGAGTCTCACTCTGTCACCCAAGCTGGAGCTCAGTGGCACGCTCATGGCCACCCCAGTGATGACCTGCTGGGCTCCGGCGATCCTTCCACCTCAGCCTTCCAAGTAACCAGAACTACAGGAGTACCCTACCACGCATGGCTAATTTTCTGGTTTATTGTAGAGACGAGAACTCGTCAACTTGCCCGGGCTGGTCTCGAACCCACAGGCTCAGGCAATCCACTCGCCTCAGCCTCCCAAAGCGCTGAGATCGCAGGCTGAGCCACTGAGCCCAGCCCACATTTTTTTTTTATCCAGTCTACTTTTGACGGGCAGCACGGTTGGCTCCATGTTTTTGCTATTGTGAATAATGTTGCAATAAACATGCATATACAGGTATCTTTTGCATAGAGTGATTTGAGTTCCTTCAGGTATATTCCCAGAAAGAAGATTGTTGGGGCGTATAAAAGGTGGATTTTCTTTTTTCTTTTTTTTTTTTTCCGAGTTGGAGCCCAGGTTGGAGTGCAGTGGTATGCTCATGGCCACCACAGCCTCAAACTTCCGAATAGCTGGAACTACAGGCAGGCGCCACCATACCTGGCTTTTTTTTTTATGATTTATTATAGACACGAGGTCTCACCAAGTTGCCCAGGCTGGTCTCAAACCCCTGGACTCAGACAATCCTCTCATCTGCTCCCAAAGTGCTGGGATTACATGTTTGAGCTACCGTGCCTGGTGATTTTATATCTTTTAGGAATTGCTAAACTATTTTCCACACAGGCTGTACTAGTTTACAACCCCACCAACAGTCTAGAAATGTTCCCTTTTCTCTGCATCCTCTCCATGATCTGTTGTTTTTTGAGTTGAACATGGCCATCCTGACTGAAGTTGGTGGTATCTCAATGTGGTTTATAAATTTGCATTTCTTTGATGATTAGTGAGGCTGAGCATTTTTTCATGCATCTGTTCGCTGTTCATATGTCTTCTTTTGAGAAGTGTGTATTCATATATTTTGCCCACTTTTTAATAGAGTTGGGGTTTTTTGTTTGTTTTTTGCATATTTGAGTTCCTTGTAGGTTCTAGATGTTAGGCCTCTGTCCGATATACAGTTGGCAAATATTTTTCCCCGTTCTGTGGGCTGTCTCCCTGCTTTCCTGATGGTTTATTTTGCTTTGCAGAAGCTTTTCAGTTTGATGAGGTCCTACTTGTCTATATTCTCTCTTATGGCATGAGCATTTGGGATTTTGATCAGGAATTGGGTGCCAGTTCCAACTTCCATGTGGGTGTCTCCTGCATTTTCTATGGTTCTTAACATTTGAGGTTTTACATTTAGGTCTTTGATCCATTTAGAGTTGATTTTTGTGTATGGTTGTAGGTAGGGGTCTTGTTTTAATCTTCTGCATGTGGTCAGCCAGTTTTCCCAGCACCATTTACTGAGTAAGTTCTTCTGTCCTCAGTGGTTATTAGTGGAGGCTTTCTCAAAGATGAGGTGGTTGAGAAATCGAGGTTTTACTTTTGGAAACTCTATCCTGTTTCATTGGTCAATATGCCTGTTCTTGTATCAGTATTGATTATTGTAGCCTTATAATAAAGTTTAAAGTCTGGAAGTGTGATACCTCCTGCTTTGTTTCTTTTACTAAGATTGTTTTGGCTATTTGTGGTCATTTGTGTTGCCATTTGAATATCTGTATTGTTCTTCCCATGTCTGAGAAGAATGATGCTGGTAATTTAATGGGTATTGAATTAAATCTGTAGATTGCTTTGGGTAGAATGGTCACCTTAACAATGTTGATTCTTCCGATCAATGAGCATGGAATATTTTTTCCAATAGTTTGTGTCATTTTTTAATTTCTTTGAGCAGTGTTTTGTAGTTTGTTGTAAAGTTCTTTCACTTCCCTGGTTAGGAAGATGCTGAGGTATTTCATTTTTGTTGTTGTTGCTGCTATTATGAACAGAATTGTGGTTTTTATTTGCTTCTCTGCCTGTTTGTTGGTGGTGTATAAGAATGTGACTATCTTTTGCATGTTGTTTTGTACCCTGAGACTTTGCCAAAGTCCTTTATCAGGGCAAGAAGATTTTTGACAGATTTTTTTTTGGATTTTCAAGGTATAGAATCATATCATCAGCAAAGAAGGATAACTTGACTTCCTCTTTTCCTATTTGGATACCCCTGATTTCCTTCTCTTGTCTGATTGTTCTAGCTAGGACTTCCAACACTATGTTGAACAGGAGGGTTGAAAGTGGCCACCCTTGTCTTGTTCTGGTTTTCAGGGGAAATGCTTCTAATTTTTGTCTGTTTAGCAGTATGTTGGTTGTAGGTTTATCATAGATGGCTCTTACTATTTTGAGGTATGTTCCCTGTATACCTAGGTGTTCAAGGGTTTTTATCAAGAAGGGATGCTGGATTTTATTGAAAGTTTTTTCAGTGCCCAATGATATAATCATGATTCATATTTTTACATCTGTTGATGTATTTAATTACATTTATGGTCGTACGATGTTGAACCAGCTCTGTATCCTGGGAATGAAGCCTACTTGGTCATGGTGGATGATTTTTGAGATGTGTTGTTAGATCTGATTTGCTAGAACCTTGTTGAGCATTTTTGCATCTATGTTCATCAGGGATATTGGCCTGTATCTCTCTTTCTTTGTTGGATCTTTACCTGGTTTCGGTATCAATGTGATGTTAACTTCATAAAATTATTTGGGAATAGTTCCATCTTTCTCGATTGCTTGGAATACTTTCAATAGGATTGGTATCAGTTCCTCCTTGTATGTTTTATAGCACTCCACTGGAAAGCCATCTGGTCCAGGACTTTTTTGTTTGTGTGTGTGGGTAGTTTTCTTTTCTTTTCTTTTTTTTTTTTTGAGTTGGAGTCTCACTCTGTCGCCCAGACTGGAGTGCACTGGCACGCTCCCGGCCACCGCAGCCTCGACCTGCTGGGCTCCAGCGATCCTTCCGCCTCAGCCTTCCAAGTAGCTGGAACTACAGGAGCGCGCTACCAAGCCCTGCTAATTTTTGATTTATTGTAGAGATGAGGTCTCACCAGGTTCGAGACCCGCAGGTGGAGGCAATCCACTCACCTCAGCCTCCCAAGTTGTGGGATTACAGGCTGAGCTACCGAGGTAGTTTTCTTATGACAGAATGTATTTCCTGGGTTGTTATTGATCTATTTAATGTCTCAATTTCTTCTTGTTTCAATCTTGGGAGGTTGTGTAATATCAGAAACTCCTCCATTTCATTTTGGTTTTCAAGTTTGTTTCCATACGGGTGTGCATAGTAATCTCTGATAATTTTTTGTATTTCTTCAGAGTCTGTTGTTATTTGATCTTTTGTATTTCTGATTGTGTTTATTTGGGCTTTTTCTCTCTTCTTCTTGGTCAATCTGGCTAAGAGTTCATCAATTTTGTTTATCCTTTGAAAGAACCAGATTTTTGTTTTGTTGATTTTTTTTCTATAATATTTTTGTTTTTTATGTACTATATTTGGGCTTTTACTTTGATGATCTGGGCTCTTCTGCTGAAGTTAGGGTTTTGGTGGTCTTGTCTTTCCAGCTATTTTAATTGATGGATTCTATGTCTAGAACACCCTAGAATGTCCATCAAAAACCTCCTCGAACTGATATGCGACTTTGGTAAAGTTTTGGGATACAAAATCAATGTACAAAAGACAGTTGCATTTCTATACAACAACAATGAAAAGGCTGAGAACCAAATAAAAGACACAATTCCATTCATAATAGCCACAAGAAAATGAAATACTTTGGCATCCATCTACCCAGAGAAGTGAAAGAACTTTACAATGAGAACTACAAAACACTGCTTAAAGAAATTGAGCATAAGACAAACAAATGGAAAAACATCTCATGCTCATGGATTGGATGAATCAATATTGTCAAGATGTCCATCCTACCCAAAGCAGTCTACAGATTCAATGCAATCTCTATCAAATTGCCAACATCATTTTTCACAGGCCTAGAAAAGACAATGCAGAATTTCATATAGAAGCAAAAATGAGCACAAATAGCCAAAGCAATCTTCAGCAAAAGGAAGAAAGCTAGAGATATCACACTTCTAGACTTTAAACTATATTACAAGTCTACAGTATCCAAGACAACCTAGCATTGGTACAGGAATAGGCACATAGACTAATGGAACAGGACAGAGAATCTGTAAATAAAAACATAACCCCTCAACCAACTCATCTTCAACAAAGTCATCAATAACAAACACTGGAGAAAGGAAATCATATTTAGCAAATTATGCTAGGAAAACTGGCTAACCATATGCAAGAAAAGTGAAACTGGACACCTACCTATCACCATATAAAAAAATAAACTCAAAACGGATCAAGGACTTGAGTGTAAAACCTCAAACTATAATAACCTTAGAAGAAAACATAGGGAACACCTTCCTGGACATTGGAGTAGATAATGAATTCATAACCAAGTCATCAAAAGCAATTGCAACAAAAGCTAAGATAGGCAGGCGGGACCTTAAACTGAAAAGTTACTGTACAGTAAAGGAAGCTATCAAGAGAGTAAATAGACAACCTATGGAATGGAAAAAAAATTTGCAAGCTATGCATCAGACAAAGGCCAAACATCCAGGATCTATAAGGAACTCAAAAAAAAATTGAAAGGAAAAAAACAACCCAATAAAAAAGTGGGCAAAGGACATAGACACTTCTCAAAGGATGACATACAAGCAGCCAACAGACACATGATAAAATACTCAGCTTCACTAATCATCAGAGAAATGCAAATCAAAGCTACAATGAGATACCACCTAACTCTGGTAAGCATGGCTATCATTAATAAGTCAAAAACAACAGATGCTGGCGTGGGTGCAGAGAAAAGGGGGACACGTCTACACTATTGGTAGGAATGTTAGTTCAACCTTATGGAAAGCAGTGTGACAATTTCTCAAATAACTAAAAACTGAGCTTTCATACGATCCAGCAATCCCTCTCCTGGAAATATACCCAAAAGAACATAAACTGCTCTACCAAAAAGACACCTGCACACACGTTTATTCCAGCACTACTCACAATAGCAAAAACATGGAGCCAACCCAGATGCCCACTGAAATTGGACTGGATAAGGAAAATGTAGTACCTATATACGATAAAATGTTATGCAGTCATAAAAGAAAAAAGAACAAAATCATGGCTTTTGCACAACTTGGATGCAGCTGGAGACCATTATACTAAATGAACTATCACAGAAACAAAGAACTGAATACCACATATTCTCCCCTATAAGCAGGCCCTGAACACTAGTCACACTAGCACAAGGGTGGGGTTGGCAGATGCTGGACACTGCTAGGAGAGGATAGAAGGAGGGAGGGAGGATGTGGTAACACACTGGGTACCTTGTCCATTATCAGGGGGAGAGAGAACTAGCTAGAAGCCCAGACTTCACCTGCATGCAACATACTTATGTAGTAAATCCCCACTTGTATCCTAAAATAAAATTAAAGTAAGAGAGAATATGAACAAAGTTTAAATGGATCTGAAATCTCCTGACTATATTTTGTTAAATTTTACATTTTTAGATTGATAGAATGGTCTTTAAAAAATTGGTGTTGATAGATATACTTTGAAGAAAGAAAGAGAAAATGAGGCTTTGCAGATGCCGCCGTCTTGAGCCTTTTCCCATCAGCCATGGTCAACCCCACCGTGTTCTTCGATATCGCTGTTGACGGCAAGCCCTTGGGCCACATCTCCTTCAAGCTGTTTGCAGACAAAGTTCCAAAGATAGCAGAAAACTTTCGTGATCTGAGCACTGGAAAGGATTCGGTTATGAGGTTTCCTGCTTGCACAGAATTATTCCAGTGTTTATGTGCCAGGGTGGTGACTTTACACGCCATAATGGCACTGGCGGCAAGTCTATCTATGGGAAGAAATTTGATGATGAAAACTTCATCTTGAAGCATACAGGTCCCGGCATCTTGTCCATGATAAATGCTGGACGCAACACAAACGGTTCCCAGTTTTTCATCTGCACTACTAAGACTAAATGGTTGGATGGCAAGCATGTGGTTTTTGGCAAGGTGAAAGAGGGTATGAATGTTGTGCAAGCCATGGAGGGCTTTGGGTCCAAGATTGGCAAAACCAGCAAGAAGATCACCATTGCTGACTGTGGACAACTCTAATAAATTTGACTTGTTTTATCTTAAACTACCAGATCATTCCTTCTGTAGTTCAGGAGAGCACCCCTCCATCCCATTTGCTCGCAGTATTCCTATATTCTTTGTGCTCTCGCTACAATTCTTTGGGTTCCATATTTTCCTTATTCCCTTCCAAGTCTAGCTGGATTGCAGAGAAATAAAAACTAAATAACAAAAAAAAAAAAAGAGAGAGAAAACGAACTTTTTTGCAATAGGTCAGATTTTATTAAATCTCTTTTCCTTTTCTATTCTTTCCCTCCCTTTTAAAAATTAAGTATTTTCTCTCTAGTATTTTAGAATTAAGCTAGTTGCTGGGTGGGGGGGAGAGGAACCTGTTTGCCTGCAGAATGAGTTCCTTGCCCCTTCACATGAATTTGTTTTTAAACTTTTAATTTTTGTATTTTAAAGATGTGAGATACAATTCAGGGTTAGGTATACAAATGTTCATTATGCAGGTATCCTTGTTGATGAGGTGCCCCCCCCTTCCCCACAGCACAAGAGTGTTTATGAAAATTTTTTGGCTTTAAATATTTGTTTTGTGTTTTGAGTAGCATTTTCTCTTCCACCTATTGTTCATGTGAATTACATGTTCACAGTTACATTTACAAACTGTTCTGGAAAATACAAGTTTCCTTTGTGGCCTGCAACTCCTAGAACACAATCCCCAGTTGGTGATGTATGCCTGGGTCCTCTCCCAGTCTAAGCACCCAGTACAGGTGGCTGGCAGAATCAAGAGTTGAACTACAGCTTTTGACTGATAGACACAAAATCCCTCTTGTTTCATTGTTCTATTTAGAATATGAATGGTTTTAAAATTATTTCTGGGTTTTTTTTATTCCTAACACTTGTTCTCAGTTTTATCTGTCTCTTTGTGCTGAAATATTCACTAGCATTATGCCTTCAGTGTAATCACTGATGAATGTACATTATTATTGTGTTGGCTTTAATTCTCTACTAAAATTTAAATATATTTGAGGTATTATTAATATTCATTTACAAGGTTCTTTTGATTCTTAAAATGGAACACATTCTATAATGTTATATAAACCAGCAATTTGATTTACTGAAAGTAAACCTAAGTAATAATAATTCCTACCCCTTGGGTTTATGTATTATTTTAAATGTCAAAAAATCTGCTTAGAAAAATCAACTATATTTCCTTCCTAGGTAGTAACAACCAGAAGTAAAGAAAAATTGAAGCTGGACTTGGTGACTCAGCCTGTAATCCCACACTTTGGGAGGCTGAGGTGAGTGAATTGCCTGAGCCGCGGGTTCGAGACCCACCTGGGCAACTTGGCAAGACCTCATCTCTACAATAAATAAAAAAATCAACCGGGCGTGGTAGAGCGCGCCTGTAGTTCCAGCTACTTGGAAGGCTGAGGCGGAAGGATCGCTAGAGCCCAGCAGGTCAAGGTTGCGATGGCCGGGAACGGCCACCACACTCCAGTCTGGGTGCCAGAGTGAGACTCCAACTCAAAAAAAAAAAAAAGAAAAAGAAAAGAAAAATTGAAATACTTTTATTATTTAAATATTGTTACACCATTAAATACATTTGTCTAGCATTTCTAATATAAAATGTCCAATAGAAGTCCCTCTGTACCAAAAATTCAGCTCATTTCCAGACTTTTGTCTGGGAAAAGTTCATTTAAAAATAATTGCTTTTAGCACTGTGTGGCACTATTAAGTTCTAGGTTTTTCATTTTTTAAAGAATGCGGCAGGTGTCCTAACTTTTATGGGTGTCGAAGGAGACTTGTGGTAAAATTATCATGGTTTTTCCTGTCTTGATTAAAATTCTTCAATCTCCAAGGACTACAGTAATAAGTCAAGCTCCTTAGTCTAGCAGAGGAAAGCTGCTTTTTCTGCTGGGTCTCCCAGGAGTCCTCTTTAGTTTCCAAACATCCGAAACTACTTTCTTTCCTCTCTTAGATAGTCCCTGCTTTTGTAAATGCTAAGCTTCATCCAGAATTTTCTGTGCCTGTGGCCTTCTGTTATACAAACTCAGCTGCTGCTGAAGCCTCTCAAATATCAATTTCTTTTCCACTTCGTTTGTGATTCCTCTAGAGCAGTGGTTCTCTAAGTTTGGTCTCCCACAGGCAGCATCAGCATCACCTGGGAACTTGTTAGAATTAGAAATTATCTGCTCACACCCCAGACTTACTAAATTTCTAATTGTGGGAGTGGGCCTATTAACGTGTATTTAACAAGCCCTTCCCTTGATTCTGACCCACAGCTCTAGAACAAAGATAACTTATACCCACTTAATATCCTCAGACTCTCATGTGTTTACATAGTAGTTGCTCAATAAGGTTTCTATCTGAAACCAATCTTTTTAAACAAACAAATGCTAACATTTGCCAAAAAATGGTTAATTAAAATAAATGTGTGAAGTCAATTTGTCCAAAACTTATTTACTGTGCTGTTACACTGCTAATGATCAATTTATCTAAAATTCAGGCTCCTTTGAGTATATTTTACATCCGCATCAGTTTTCACACACACACAGTCAATAAGCCACTAATGAAATTTCAGCTCTCATTTGAAACCTGAGATTCTGCTGACCTGAGCTAAGCCATTCCCTCTTATTTGTTCCCATATTGATTCAGCTGTAGGTTTCTCCCATAACATTATGAGTTTTTGTGAGCAGAACTCTCTTATTTTTCTTGTTGTGTCTTCTAC
>NW_007253952.1:0-1912 GCF_000164805.1 Carlito syrichta
GTGCTTTCCTGTATTCTGGCTACTCGGAAGGCTGAGACGAACTTATTGCCAGAGCCCAGCAGGTCGAGGATGCAGTGAGCGAGAGCGACCACTGTACTCCAGGCTGGGCAACAGAGTGAGACTCCAAGACCCGAAAAATATAAATAAATAGTTTCCTCTACAAGATTATCTCGTTTTCTCCATTTTGTGCAAGAACAGTGCTCCTGGTTCCCTGAAGAAGGCATACTTAATTTAGAAACATGGACAAAGTTTGGGGAAATATTGAAACTATATTACACTCTCCAGGTCCAGAACGAGTGCTTGTAGATACTTTTGCATTATGGAATATAATTAGAGATGTCTCAGATCCACAACAAGAGGTTGATAAAATGCCCATTATAGTAAAAGAGGAACCAGGTGAAAGAACTCCATTACTAACCCCCATAAAGATGTAGTCCCAGCCAGGCTAGGTGGCTCAGCCTGTAATCCCGTGCCTTTGGGAGGCTGAGGTGAGTGGATTGCCTGAGCCCACGGGTTCGAGACCCGCCTGGGCAGCGAGACCTCATCTCTACCATAAATCAAAAAATCAGCCGGGCGTGGTAGAGTGCGCCTGTAATTCTGGTTACTCAGAAGGCTGAGGTGAAAGTATTGCCGGAGCCCAGCAGGTGAGTCTGCGGTGGCTGGGAGCAGCCACTGCACTCCAGTCTGGGCAACCGAGTGAGACTCCAACTCAAAAAAAAAAAAAATGTAGTCCCACATTTTTTCTTTTGTTTTTCACAGGTGAGTATTTCTAAACAATTAAAAACTGATAATGTCCGTACTTATGCATCAAAAGCTTTTCAGTCATTTTGTACCCAGTTTGGCATCTCACATTCTACAGGAATTCTGAATAATCCTCGAGGTCAAGCTGTAGTTGAGCAAGCCCATCAATAGTTAAATAATCAATTAATTAAATTGCAGTAAGGGGAATACAGATATAGTTCTACTCATCATATCGTAAATCATGCTATGTTTGTAATTAATCATCTCAATTTGGGCCCTCATGGACATTCAGCTATGATAAGACTTTGGAGTCCTGAGAATACTGTTAAACCAATGGTAAAATGGAAAAATATTCTTACAGGTGAATGGAAGGGGTCAGATGTGTTTTTAACATGCAGGAGAGGATATGCTTGTGCTTTCCCCAAGAGTACCCTCACATATTGGGGTACTGAATCATCTAATTAGACATGTCCACGCCTGTTACATGGGATGCTGAGATTATTAGTTTTACTAATCATTTCTCTTTATTAGGAGGCCACACTCTTTTTTCATCACAAGTCAAAACTGTCATTAATCATAATTTTTCTTTTTCAGGTAGCTCTAATTTTTCTCCAATATGTTTTAGTTTACCTAAAAATCAGAATGGTCACTTGATATTTCTGGTTTTTTAAACTCCCATACAAAAGCTATGGTAACTGATAGCCCCTATTATCTTCCCAGAAAGGCAAATGACCGAGGTAATTGACTTCTAAATTATTGATGCCTGGGGACTCTGACCCTAAATTAGCAACCAGAGTTCGAAAGGACTGCCTAAGTCCCACAGGTCGAGGCCCTGGAACACATGATTGTGCCGCCACATCCCAGCCTGGTGAAGGCGATTCCTGTGACAAAAAGATGCCTGCCTCGTGTATCACAATGGGCATCCACGGCTCCCCAGTGAAAGGTCCGAGTGGGTGGGGGGCGATGGAATGATCGGAAGAGGAAGGGTCACTCCCCCTTCCCGAAAGTTGCAGACTGGTTGACCGGAACCTGGGCTGGATGTGGCGTTTCCAGACCACCTTGATTGCTCTGTTCCCTACGGCCTCACTAGCAGAGGCCGTCTCTTCTGTGAGCTCACATGTGTCTTTGCAGTGGGGCACAAGTGTGGAGTTAGGAAGCAGGCCTTCTGGGG
>NW_007253952.1:2495-4872 GCF_000164805.1 Carlito syrichta
CTCCCACCATGGCCCCCCAAGTGGCCTGAACGACAGGTGTGTGCCACCACGCTGGGTTCATTTTTTTGGCTTCTTATCGAAATGAGGTCTTGCCAAGGTGCCTGGGATGGTCTTGAACCTGGAGTCTCAGGCCATTCTCTTGCCTTGGCCTCCCATAGTGCCAGAGTGAAAGGCGTGAGCACCCAAGCCCAACATCCACAGCCCTCTCAGGACCCCACCACGAGGCCTGCTCCCTTCCGATGACTCAGGACCCCAGAGAGGGTGGACAGAATCATCTGTTGAGACCTCACCCGGGGGAAGTGCTGAGTGGGGGGGTTGTCTCTGCTGGGGCACACAGTCCTCTGGTCTCTTCATTTCCCAGGGTGGACCTGCTCACTCCTCTCAGGTTTCACATCAGGGATAGGGAGGTCATGACTCTCAAAGCTTCTGGGAGGGAGGGACGGCAAGGCTATTGAAACCTGTCTACTCTGCACTAGGGGACACCCAGATGGGAAAACGGCCATATCCTGGGAGCTTGAGACTAGGCTGGACACCATAGCAAGCCCCACTTCCACCCCAAGCAAAACCCAGGAAACCTTGGGTGAGAGCAGGCCTTGGTGGAAGAATCACCTATGGCACAGAGTTCAAAACCTGGAAGGAAGACCAGGATGTCTTCCAATGGAAAACTTGTGATTCCAGCAGTTTGGGAGGCCCAGGTCGAGAGATTGGATGGTTTGAGAGCAGCCTGGGCACCTAGTGAGGAAAGAAAACAAAGAAAAGAAAGAAAGAAAGAAAGAAAGAAAGAAAGAAAGAAAGAAAGAAAGAAAGAAAGAAAGAAAGAAAGAAGAAATCCATTCTCCTGCAAAGCTTCTACCCTCAGTCCTTCCTCCTCGCTCACTCCACATGTGAGGGTTCCCCAAGCTCGGCACCTTCCAGCCCCAAACGCCCCCAAAAGCTGCCCCTGCTTTGGTGCGGGAGTTACCAGGACTGCTGACCGGGTTCCTGCTGGCTCTTCTCTCTGAGGTGACAAATGTGCCCCAGGCTCACTGACTCTCCAACTCAAAAATGGGGAACTTCCACCAAGAAAGGCCTGGGACACATCACTCAACTGGGGACATTTATTCCCCCCATCCCATTTTCCTGGTCTTAAAGCCAGTCACCCTGTGAACACACCATGCTCAGTTGAGAATCTGTGTTTGGTACAGATGTTTATTGTGACAGGGTCTGGCTCTGTGACCCAGTCTGGGGCAAGGGGACATGACTGTCGTTCACCACCAGTCTTGCAATCACAGGCTCCAGAGACCATCCCACCTCGGTCTCCGGAATGGCTGGAATGATGTACACCTCGACCCCAGAGCCCCTGTTTGGATGGTACAGAGACAGGGTCTCCCTGCATGGCACAGGCTGGGCTTGGGCTCCTGGACTCCAGTCATCCTCCCTCCTCTGCCTCCCAGAGTGCTGGAATTTCAGGTGTGATCCACCATGCCAGGCATTCTGTATCATTTTTGACAAAGGATTGAGGCCAGGCTTCAGAGCTTAGTCTCATCATCTCAGTCCTTTTGGAGGCCAAGATCAGTCACTGGCCCAAGTCTGTGGGCCAATATCTGCTGGGGAACCTTGGTGAGACCTCGTCTCTACCCTCCATCCAAAATGATCTGGGCATGGTGGCACTTACCTGTCATTCAGCTCCTCAGAAGGTTGGGGAAAGGCTCACTAGAACATGGTGGGCTGAGGCTGGGGTGGCCACAAGTGAGACACTGTCCTCCAGCCTGGTGGACGGAGTCAAACTCCGACTCAAAGAAAAAAGGAAAAAGGAAAAAAAGAAGAGCATCCATTTGTGTATGGGGTTGGGAGGCTGAGGGAAGAGACCACCTGAGCCCAGGGGTTGGACACCAACAAGGGCGACATGGCCAGACATTGTCTCAGCAAGAGGTCACCAAAATCGAGTCAGTCATGGTGGCCCCTGAGTCCCACCTCCCCGGGGACCGAGGCACCACCTGAGGCCCACAGTTCTAGGCCCCGGGAGCCATGATCATGCACCTGTGCCACAGCCTCACAGACGGAGTCTTTGATGACAAAAAAGCCTCCATGTGCATCCAAATGGGCCTTCACAAATCCCGAGCGAAAGGTCCATGTGGGCAAGGAGCAATGGAGTGATTGGGATAGGAAGGGCCCTATCTTGCCTGGAGATGTCAGACACGGCAACTGGAACTTGAGTTGGCCGCAACATTGCTGAACTGCCTTGATCTCTCTGTGCCCGATGCCCTCCCTAGCTCTGGGCTGTCTGTTCCTTGAGTTCACACAAATATTTTCTGTGGGGCATGAGTGTGGAGGGTGGAGGCAGGCCTTCTGGGGTGTGTGACCAAAGGCATGGGATGGACATTCCCAGAGGCCACCT
>NW_007253953.1:0-12713 GCF_000164805.1 Carlito syrichta
TGAAAAGCTAAAGCAAACACAGTATTTTACGTCAAATAATTATGTTTCAACTTTAAAAGTACTTTAAAAATAAAACTATTCTACTACCTACCTGGTTCATTTTTCACCCACAAAATGTATTTTAAAAAATCTAAATGCACAACAAATCAGGCTTATTACACATAAACTACTTTTATAAACTATCAATTATGTTTTTAGCTCCTAAGTCTGGGAATCTTATCTCTAAAGACATACTGTTTTAACTAAATGAGTCCTACCCATTGCTTTCAAATGCACTAACCTTCTCAAAAACACTGGATGGGGTCATCAAACAAAACCTGATGTTCTGAATGATGGTATCGGTATGTCTCCAGCGTCTTCTATCATGCCGCAGCCAAGACTGCACAGCCTCGTACAGCTCTATCTCTGGGAACCTGCTCAGATGATCATTATCCAAATAAGACATGAGCTTCTCAAAGCTAAGATAGGACAGAAAGTCAGGCCTGGACATGAGTGGCACAAAGTTGTCTAGCAAAAAGGCGTCCAACTTCTCCCTGACTCCCTCGATGTTGACACCGAAATCATCTAAGAGTCTCATAATTTCTGCACAGTTCTCTAGGCAGATTTTTGCTAAAAGAAAGGAACAGCAGAACTTGACCACTTCTATAAGTTGAACATACATGGCAGCCTGAAGAATCTCATGAACAGTATTCATACTTAGTTCTATAGTTCCATAGTACATAAATTGAAGGACGTGGCTAAAACCAGTAGCAGTTAGACCTTTCAAATGAATTTTGTCCTGATCTCGTTCCCTCATGTCTGCGGTAAACATAATTCTGAAGTAATCACTCTGGGTGGCCAAGAGTGCTTTGTGGGCCTGGAACTGATGATCTTCGATAACCAGAGTGACATCAAGAAGTAATCCCTCCTCATACAGTGCTCTGAATCCAGCAGAGACACTGGTATCATGAATGGAGGAACAGAATCCTTCCACGTCCCCTGCCATGAATCACCTGGAAAAAAAGTAATCAAAGAAAACAGTGTTAATCATTTCCACACATTCAGAAGACATTATTAACATAGAGTTTTAACAATTTTTATAATTATCATAATTCCACTGCCTAAGTACTAAATGTACAAGCCCTTTGGGAGAAGACAACCTAAAGTTTTGCAGACTAATGTTTTTGGCCTCCCTACCTGAGGGAAAAAATCTTTTAAAGATATATGAAACAATGGTAAATTGTTATCTTACAAACAATATATGCCTAGCCCATTGATTGTATACTGTTCATCAAATATTTTTAAACATGCTCCAAAATTACCAACATAAAAAGGATTTCAGAGCCAAATACTAAATTATGAGAAAAGAGACAAAAAAATAAATTAAACCAAAAAGCACATCTGAAAACTCCTAGAAATTTACCCAAAGGAAATATTCAAATATACCAAGTTGTACAAAGTTTTTCTATCTTATTTATAAAAATTAGAAAGTATTCAAAAGTCCAACAGTAGATTATTAAATAAATATGGTACCTATACATCCTATAATGTATTACTGTAACAACAAAAAATGATAGCAAACCGAATGTGGTGGCTCAAGCCTATAATCCTAGCACTTTAGGAGGCCAAGGCAGGAGAATCACTTGAGTCAAGGAGTTTGAGACCAGCCTGGGCAACATAGCAAGAATTCATCTCTACCAAAAAAAAAATTTGTTTTAATTAGCCAAGTGTGGTGGCACACACCTGTAGTCCCAGCTGCTTGGGAGGCTGAGGAGGGTGGATGTATTTAGTCTAGGAGTTCGAGGCTGCAGTGAGACTCAAGACTCCAAAAAAAAAAAAAAAAAAAACTGGCAACCCCTTTGGGTCCCCTCCCACTGTCCTCTCAATAAATCCTGCTTTCTCAAAATAAATTAAAAAAATAAAATAAAATAAAAATTATGGCAGCAATCTACCTATTCTGACAAAGAGTATTTATTAGACAGTGTTATGTTTTTTAAAAGGTGATAACAGTATAATCATTATTAAAATTAAAATTTAAATACACAAGTATTTGTTAGATGAGAAACAGTCTGGAGGAATATATACCAAAATGATGTCTGTGGGTAATGGGATTTCAAGAGAGGTTTGTCTTTTCCTTTTTACTTACCTCATTTACTTTATTTTTAAATAATAATGTATTGCTTATGTTTTTAAAGTATAAATATATAATTTTAAAGGAAACTAAACCACATCTTTGCATATCAGAGAAATGGAGCTAAGACAGTGGAATTAAAAATGAGATCTCTTAAATAAAGCAAAATAAACTAATTCAGTCGATGAGACTATTTATGAAGCAAAGCAATTTCTCCTTTTCACACAACACCCCTGCCCAGGTCATCTATCCTCTTCTAAACTCTTATCCTCACATAGTTTCCACCTTTCTCCCCAATGGTCCACCCTCCATTCCTGAATTCCCTCCCAACCCTTTCCACTGTGCCATGTAAAACCTTGCTTCAATGTCAGTGCCTCTGGGCAGTTTTGGCCTTTGGACAGTTGTGAGGGCATTCTCTGCTGGTGTACACTGATGCACCATGAAAGATGTTCCCAAACTAAGGACAACTGATATGGACAAATCTCTGGGACACTACACCCATTTTTAAAGTGCTGTCTAGAGCCGGGCTCGGTGGCTCAGCCTGCAATCCCGTGTCTTGGGAGGCTGAGGTGAGTGGATTGCCTGAGCCCGCGGGTTCCAGACCCGCCTGGGCAACTTGGTGAGACCTCATCTCTACAATAAATAAAAAATTAGCTGGGCGTGGTAGCGCGCGCCTGTAATTCCAGCTACTCGGAAGGCTGAGGCGGAAGGATCGCCGGAGGCCAGCAGGTCGAGGCTGCGGTGACCGGGAGCAGCCACTGCACTCCAGTCTGGGCGACAGAATGAAACTCCACTCAAAAAAAAAAAAAAAGTGCTGTCTAGAACACCTCATGACTTGGAATTATATGTTGGAGCTATTTGCTGAAACACTATTCACAGATCATGTCAGCCTAGAAAAGCACAATCAAAGGATGTGGCAGCCAACATCTATGGCTCTGAATTCCCACCAGTGACAATGCTGGGACCCCTACTCCCAAGTTCTTCTCCAATTGGGTATTTATATTTAGATGGACGGTGAATCCTCCAGTGAAGCAACTGCAATACAGTTGACTGCTGTCATCTGCTCTAAATGCCTCCTGTTTTATTTACTAAAAGGAAGAACCCCTCTATGTGCTAGGTATTATATTAGGTATGGAGATACATGCCATTTGGGAATCCCCTCTGTACTCTGGATTTGGCTGAGCCCTCCGGTGCTGAGAGGGAAAAGGTGCCTTCCATGGACATGTTAAAGGTACCATTTCTCCGTTCTCATGAGTAGTCTGTTAGATTTACTACTTTGCTTCATCAATATGCTGTCCATGACACCCTTTTTTTTTTTTTTTGAGTTGAGGTCTCACTCTGTTGCCCAAACTGCAATACAGTGGCATGATCCTGGTTTACTGCATCCTCAACTTCCTGGGCTTAAGCAATCCTCCTGCCTCAGCCTCCTGAGTAGCTAAGACTAAAGGTGCGTGCCACCATGCCCAGCTAAGTTTTTTTGATTTTTTGTAGAGACGAGGTCTCACTATGTCATCCAGGCTGGTCTTGAACTCCTGGGCTCAAGCAATACTCTTGCCTTAGCCTCCAAAGTGCTGGGATTACAAATGTGAGCCACCATGCCCAGCCCATGACACCCTATATTTATCTTCTTGGCATATGAACCCCTTTATTCAATAGCTATACCAGCCAGAGGTCATCTCAAAAAAAACATCTATTAATAAATAGAAAAAAGGCTGGGCATGGTGGCTCAAGCCTGTAATCCCAGCACTTTGGGAGGCCGAGGTAAGTGGATTGCCTAGCCCGTGGGTTTGAGACCAGCCTGGGCACCATGGTGGACCTCGTCTCTACAATAAATTAAAAATTAGCTGGGCGTGACAACATGTGCTTGTAATTCCAACTACTTGGAAGATTGAGGCGGAAGGATTGCCTGAGCCCAGTAGGACTCTATCCTGGGTGCCAGAGTGAGATTCCAACTCAAAAATGGAGGGGAGGGGAGGGAAGGTGAGGGGAGAAAAAAGCCAGGCACAGTGGCTCACACCTG
Organism: Carlito syrichta; assembly: GCF_000164805.1. Lineage (NCBI taxonomy): Eukaryota > Metazoa > Chordata > Mammalia > Primates > Tarsiidae > Carlito > Carlito syrichta. The sequence continues at coordinate 4,131 of NW_007253953.1, forward strand.
CAATCCCAGAACTTTGGGAGGCGGGGGCAAGAGGATTGTCTGAGCCCACAGGTTCAAGACCAGCCTAGGTTACATGCAAGACCTTGTCTCTATAATAAATCAAAAAAAATCAGCCGGGCATGGTGGTGTACGCCTGTGGTTCCAGCTACTTGGAAGGCTGAGGCGGAAGGATCACCTGAGCCCAGCAGGTCAAGGCTGCAGTGGCCGTAAGCATGCCACTGCACCCCAGCCTGGGTGACAGAGTGAGACTCTGACTCAAAAGATAAAATATTTTTTAAAAATAAGAAAAAGTCTGAAAGGATAATATATCAAAAATATTAAAAATGATTATCTTGGGATGGTAGACTATCAAGCAGTTTTACTTTTTTCCTTCATATTTGCTAACTTGTGCTTCTAATATATCTGCAATAAAAGTGTGTTACTTTTTAAAAGTCTATTAAAATATATTCAAAAGTCCTTAATTGACTGGGTGCAGTGACTCAAGCCTGTAATCCCAGCACTTTGAAAGGCCAAGGCAGGAGGATTGCTTGGGCCCAGGAGTTGCGGACCAGTCTGGCAATATAGTAAGACCTGATCCCTGCAAAAAATAAAAAAATTATCCAGGTGTGGTGGCATGCACCTGTAGTCCCAGCTACTCAGGAGGCTGAGGCTGATAGATCACCTAAGCCCAGGAGGTCAAGGCTGCAGTGAGCCATCATCATGTCACTGCACTTCAGCCTGGGTGACAGAGTGAGACCCCAACTCAAAAATAAAATAAAAGCCCTTAATTGATCAAATTCAATAGTTACATCCTAGTTCCTATTGCCTTGGATCCTTCTGTAGCTTGACTTATGCCCTCAGCTCATCTCTCTTTCCTCGGCTTCAGGACATTGTTTTCCTGATGCTCTTCTCATTCTTGGGCTGCTTGTTTCCTAGTCTACTGTATGGGCTTACTTTTCTTGAGCTACCCCTTAAACACTGGTATTCTCCAGGATTCTGTTCTTGCCCCCTTTCTCTTGTCATCTAAACACTGTGTCTCCCTAAGTGATCTCACCTAAACTCATGGTTTTTACTTAGATGTACTTTCAGCAATACCTGATCATTTCTGTCCAAATCTCTATCCCTACTCCAGTCCTATGTATGCTGAACTAATTGCCTAGTAGATACCTAAAGGTGCCCCATTTCAGGATAACCCCATTTTGGGCTCTTGAAAATCAACATATCCAAACAGAATCATAATTCTACTCTCTCCACCATCAGATCTTTCAGTATTCTCCATCTTATCAAGAGGCATTCTAGATGTCTCTTTCATTCTATCTGTCCCTTAACCTACCTTTAATTCCTAGTGATTCTACCATATTAAATGCTCACTTACCTAAGACAGCAAAGTATGTACAAGATGAAATTAATAATTATTGGTACTCCATAAATCAAAAGCTATATAATTTCATTTTGGAAAGGCAGAACATAAGAGGACTGTCTAGAATTTAGAAAAACAAATAAGCTGGGTGTGTTAGCTCACACCTGTAATCCCAGCACTTTGAGAGGCAGAGGTGAGAGGACTGCCTGAGCCCACAGGTTCCAGACCAGCCTGAGCAATATGGCAAGACCATTAAACCAAAACATTAGCTGGGCATGGTAGTGCATGCCTATAGCTCCAGCTACTTGGAAGGCTGAGATGGAAGGATTGCCTGAGCCCAGCAGATTGAGGCTGCAGTTGCCATGAGTGTGCCACTGCACTCTAGCCTGGGCAACAGAGTGAGACTCTGACTCAAACAAAAAAAGAAAAAAAAAAGAAATATATTTTAGACACTGCAGTCAGTGCTTAGCAGAACTACTTTACTAACACATTCAAGATTAAGGTGATGCCAGGAGCAGTGGCTCATGCCTGTAATCCTATGGAGGCTTGAGGGAGGAGGATAGCTTGAGCCCAGGAATTCAAGACCAACCTGGGCAACATAGCGAGACTTCGTCTCTACAAAAAACTTTAAAAAAGAATAGCTGAGCATGGTAATGCATGCCTGTAGTCCCAGCTACTCAAAAGGCTGAGGCAGGAGGATTGCTTGAGCCCAGGAATTCAAGGCTGTAGTGGGTTATGGTCATGCTCTCCAGCCTGGGCAAAAGAGCGAGATCCTGTCTCTGGGGGAAAAAAAAAAATTAAAGTAAGCTATCAGTTTGGTCTTGTTTATCTGAATTATTTATTTTGTTTTTAATGACAAGACTTCACTATGGTGCCCAGGTTGTAGTGCAGTTCACGGGTACAATCATAGTGCACTACAGCCTTGAACTTCTGGGCTCAAATTACTCTCCTACCTCAGCTTCTCCTAGTAGCTGGAACTACAGGTGTGTGCCACTGCACCTTGCTTGAATTATTTTTAAAGGTAAAATTAATGAACTTAGAATTTTCCAAGTGATATAAGGCATATGTACACAAGTGCATACTGGGAACAAAAGGAACTGCATACAGTATGGTGTTTGAATAATCAAGCTTTCTGGCTAGTAGAAGGCTATCAACATCACACTATCAATTTTCAAAATAATTAGAATAAAAGAAACAACAAATTAAACTAGATAAAAAATTTGATATTTCAATATTTTTTCCAGTGTCATTATGGTCACCAATGATCACTCTGACTTGTGAAGATATACTGGTCACATTTAACGAACAGTTAATAAAAGAAGGCCAGATAGTATTCATATACTTGAGAGTAGACTGCTTTATGTTTCATTCATATGCTATTTTGACAATGCCTAAAATATCATATATTTCACTTAATGTCAAAGTAACCCTCTCTATTCAACATTTATCACTATCTGAAAAGGTCTTGAACAGCTAATATTCACCTTTCTGAAAACACTCCATCTAAAGGAAACTTTAAAAAGGAGATATTATGCTTTCTCAAGAAAAGCAATCCAGGTTCCAGATACTATGGCTGAAATATCATAAGACAAAGAAGCAGGGGGCAAGTGAGGGGAAGAGAAGGAGGAGAATCAGTTCAAAGACCCCCAAAGATATATGTAAGGACAGCACCTGTCTGAGTGCCCAGTGCTCTCCTCTGGACACTGAGCCTGCCGAGGGGTATTCCTAGCAGACAAGCTCCCACTCTGATCCTGGCCACAGTCACATATGGTCATACCGGAGTGATAAATCTGAATCAAGATGAACAGAAACTTAGAAAAGGGGAAAGGAGAGAAAGGGAAAAAGAGAGAGACATGCACTGGGTGTGACTGGAACGGGAACATGTCAAAGAGCAGCTATGGGCAGCCACTTCTGGCTGCCATGTGGGCTGAGGATCAGATAAAGGTAGTCAACTGAGAAAGAATAAAGCCAAGACAAGAAGCCAGGGAGTGCTCCTTAAGACCTTCATCTTCCCAGTCGCTAGGACCAGCTCTGTGCCTGCCTGTGGGTCCTACGAGAGATCCTTACATTCCTAGAATAAATTCCCCCCTTTTACTATCTTAGGTTGATTTTTATCTACTTATAACCAAGGATTCTAACCAACAGTTTTAGAACAGAAACAGCTATACTTTAAGTATTCAACTTTCTTGACCTTCTCTTTGCATCTGTAAAAATGAGAGCATTAGACACAATATCTCTAAAATTTCTTTTAGTCATAAAATTATCATTTATTCTACTTTTTATATGGCTTTACAGATATGAAATGCATTTATATAGACATGTAACTTAAACCAGAGTTGCTTTTAAAGCCTCAGCAATGCATTTGGGAAGCCGACCTTATCTAAATAGACTTCTAAAACTAATCTGTGATAGCCAAGACACATGCAGTAATTTTTTTCTACCTGAAAAGCTTAGTAAATCTATCAATAAGACTAACAGATTTAGAGCAGCAACAGTGTTTTATACTTTTATGGGAAGTGTGTACGTAAGCAGAAAACAGTGAACTACTCAGTGATTAACCAACCAACATGATATAGCCTCCAGATGGAAGTAACACTGGTCTGGTGTTCAACCTAAGTTTGAATAGTGGTTCTACCCCTTGTTAGCTCTGTGACCTTGGAAGAAGTTACTTAACCTCTCCGTGCTCTAAAATATAAAATCCCAAACTGTAGAATCAGGGTACTAATATTAATAGAATCTACCCCATAGGTTGCTGTGAGGATCAAATGAGCTCATACATGTAAAACACTTACCTCATAGGTTGCTGTGAGGATTAAAGGAGTTAATACATGTAAAGCACAGCCCTTAAATACACCATAACATTAAGGCTTATTATTATGCCCCTTCACTTGGTGCTACTGGAGCCAAAATAATAAACCTGACCCTTTAACTTCAGAGTTAAATAATAAACCTGACCTAGTTAACTTTGGAAAAATCCACCCTAGCAACAGCACTTCTAACTCCGATGTGGCTTGTCAGTAAAGTCTCTCAAGACCCAGGCCAACTCTAACTCCATAGATGAAGACAGTGGGATCCACAGGTGAACTGACTTTTTATTCAAGGTCATACAACGTTAGAAATGAAGACTAGAATCTAATTTGGAGGTTGGGAATGGTGGTTTACACCTTAATCCCAGCACTTTGGGAGGCCAAGGCAGGAGGGTTGCTTGAGTCCAGGATTTCGAAGTTTGACACCAGCCTGAACAACACAGGGAGACTTTATCTCTATTTAAATTAAAAGAAAAAAATGTGATTTGAAAAAAAAAAAACAAAATAGTGGGGATGGAAAGACAAAACCTTTGAAATCAAGAGAATACTTAGTAGTTAGTAGTTAACTACTTTGTGACCTGGAGAAATTTTGCTAACTACTTGATCCTGGTTTCCATTCATATATTAAGGACAGGCCAGGCATGTTGGCTCATGCCTGTAATCTCAGCACTTTGGGAAGCCAAGGTGGGAGAACTGCTTGAGCCCAGGAGCTCGAGACCAGCCTGGGCAACATAACAAGATCCCGTCTCTACAAAAAAATCAAAAAATTAGACAGGCATGGTGGTGCATGCCTGTAGTCCCAGTTACTCAGGAAGCTGAGGTGGAAAGATTGCCTGAGCCCAGGAGGTCGAGGCTGCAGTGAGCCGTGAGCACACCATTGCACTCTAGCCTGGACAACACTGACTCAAAAAACAAAGATTAATCATCATAATCATCATATGGAGTTGAAATGGTGATTAAATAAAGATAAGTATCTACCCCAGAGAGCAAGGCACCTCACCAGAAGTCAATGGTGGTGTCTCCCATCCAACTCTTGACTAATGCTCCTTATCATTCAGAAGACCATAGGAACTGGAGACCCCTCAATCTCCTCTCTACTGACCTCATGCCTCCCTAGGGCTTATCATAATGCAGGTTTATACGAGATCAGGAGAGATGTAAGTCAAAAACACTGAATCTCATTTTGCAATGGCATTTTCATTTTTTTCTCATCATGCAAGTATAATTTTTGAGCTTTACTAATGGGCCCCTTAGGCTTTTCTGCCCTAATCAGAATACATAGCTACTCTCTATATTTGTGCTGTTCAATATGGAAGCCACTAGCCATGGGGCTATTGAGCACCTAAAATGGGACTAGCTCAAATTGAAATGTACTTTAAGTGTAAAATGAACACCAGATTTTGAAGACTTAGTACAAAAAAAGAATGCGAAATGTCTCATATTAATTTTTATACTGATTACATGCTGAAATAATATTTTGGATATACTAGATTAAGATATATTAAAACTAATAATATCTACTTTTACTGTTTTTAAACTGTAGCTACAAGAAAATTTAAAATTACATATGTGGCTTGCATAGATTCTCTTGGACAGCATGGATCTATAACATCAATGTGTACAGCCTCAAACAACCAAACTTACAAATGGACATGTGAAACAAAACCAATTCGTTCAACTGGACACTATGAATAAAAGAAAAAAAGATTTAGAATGAGTGAGGCTTGCCAGCGCAGTGGCTCACACCTGTAATCCCAGCACTTTGGGAGGCAGAGGCGAGAGGATTGCCTGAGCCCAGGGGTTCGAGACTGGCCTGGGCAACTTGGAGATCTCATGCCTACAAAAAGTCAAAAAATAAGTTCAAGACGGTGGCACGTGCGCCCGTAGCTCCGGCTATTTGGAAGGCTAAGGCAGAAGGATCACCTGAGCCTAGCAGGTCAAGGCTGCAGTAGCCGTGATCATGCCACTGCAATCCAGACTGGGTAACAGAGTGAGACTCTGACTCAAAAGAGTTAGGCTTAAGTTAAAACAAAAATAACTACAACACAAAACACATGTGTAAGTAAATTTTTTTGAGTCAGGGTCTTGCTCTGTGGCCCAGGCTCGAGTGCAGTGGTGCAGCCTCAGCTCAATGCAGCCTCAAACTCCTGGGTTCAAGCGAGCCTCCAGCCTCAGTCTCCCAAGTAGCTGGGACTACCGGCATGCACCACCATGCCTACCTCATTTTTTAAATTTTTGTAGAGATAGGTCTCCCTATGTTGTCCAGGGTAGTCTTGAACTCCTGGGTTCAAGGATCCTTCCGCCTTGCCTTGACCTCCCAAAGTGCTGATATTATAAGAGTAAGCCATTGCGCTTTGCCCACATAAGTAAATTTTTCAAAATGACTAGAAAAAATACAAAAAAAAAAAAATACACACACACACACACACACACACACACACACACAAGTTGGGCGTGGTGGTGTGTGACTGAAATCTCAGCTACTTGGAAGGCTGAAGTAGGAGGATCATTTGAACCCAGGAGCGAACTTGGGGTTGCAGTAAGCTATGATAGCACCATTGCACTCCAGTCTGGGAAACAGGACAAAACACCCATCTCAAAAATAAAAAACAAAAAGAAACAAAGAAAGAAAAACATACAAAATTTTATGTGTAAGATTCCACTACAGAATTATATAAATTTAAAGACAACACTAGTAACTAATTAGCAGCAGAAGCGGCAGCACATTCAACGTGGCACACACGGTCTTACCCTGCAAAAAAGTTAAAAAAAGAACTAATCATTGTAAAATTACCCAAAAACCCAAATAAGAACTCTACAAGTCAATGAGTGCTAGAGGAAAAATCTATTAAAGGGCTTTCATAAAAATATTTAATGATAAAATGCTCAATGTACAGAAAAATTCTGTACCTTCACTTTTCACACACAGGTTTATAAATCTGCATATGTATACACTCTACATTTGGCCTTCAAGTTTTTTTCAAAAGGGGAACCAACCCAAATTAGAACAAATGACAAGGCATACTTCACGACTAGAAAAGAAATACTGAAGAGAGTGTCTTGTTTCATAAACTTGGAACTGACTAAAGAAAAAAAGAAAGCTTCATATTTTTGTGATTAGTATGGCAATTAGAATGATTAGTAGGGCAATTCTCAAAGTATGGTCCAGGAACAACTGGGGTACCAGTCCCCTAAAAGGGTTTCCCCAAGTTCAAAATTATTTTCAAAAAAAAAATTTTTTTTTTTAGTTGGAGTCTCACTCTGTCGCCCAGACTGGAGTGCAGTGGCGTGCTCCCGGTCACTGCACCTTCAACCTGCTGGGCTCCTGAGATCCTTCCGCCTCAGCCTTCCAAGTAGCCGGAACTACAGTCATACACTATCATGCCTGGCTAATTTTTGATTTTTTGTAGAGATGAGGTCTCGCCAAGTTGCCCAGGCAGGTCTCGAACCCGCAGACTCAGACAATCCACTCACCTCGGCCTCCCTCCCAAAGTGCTGGGATTACAGGTTGAGTCACCAAGCCCGACCAAAAAAAAAATTGTTTTAAAGTTATCTTTTTCACTTTCATTCTGTTTTCCAGAAGTTTTCATATGATGTGTGATATTGCAACAGACTGAATGCAGAAACCCACACCGTCTTTTATCAAGCCAGACTTTTTTTTTTTTTTTTGAGATGGAGTCTCACTCTGTCGCCCAGGCGTGCAGTGGCATGCTCATGGCCACCGCAGCCCCGACCTGCTGGGCTCAGGCCATCCTTCTGCCTCAGCCTTCCAAGCAGCTGGAACTACAGGCATGCCCCATCACACTCGGCTAATTTTAACGTAGAGACAAGGTCTTGCCAAGTTGCCCAGGCTGGTCTCGAACCCCTGGGCTCAGGCAATCCTCTTGTCTCCGTCTCCCAAAGTGCTGGGATTACAGGCTGAAATCAAGCCAGACATTAAGGAGATTTGGAAAAACGAAAAACAATGCTATTCTTCTCACCAAGTTCTTCACTAGTTTGGAAAAGCTATTTTTCATTTTTTAAAAAATGCTATTTAGGTTACCACATGATGAGTCTTTTAAATTAAATTACAAATAAGTATTTTTCAGTTTCCCAGTTTCAGTTTCTATTATGGTAAATTTAAACTGATACAACCCACATAAACCAAAGCTCTTTAAGATTCCACTAATTTTTATTTATTTATTTATTTATTGAGTTGGAGTCTTACTCCGTCGCCCAGGCTAGTGTGCAATGGCACTCTCACCACCACCTCAGCGTCGACCAGCTGAGCTCTGGCGATCCTTCCGCCTCAGCCTTCCACGTGGCCGGAACTACAGGCGTGCGCTACCATGCCCGGCTAATTTTTTGAGTTATTTATTACAGAGACGAGGTCTCACCATGTTGCCCAGGATGGTCTTGAACCTGTGGGCTCAGGTAATCCTCTGGCCTTGGCCTCCT
>NW_007253953.1:12869-17841 GCF_000164805.1 Carlito syrichta
GCGCCTGTAGTTCCGGCTACTCGGAAGGCTGAGGCGGAAGGATCGCTGGAGCCCAGCAGGTCGAGGCTGCGGTGCCCGTGAGCGTGCCGCTACACTCCAGTCTGGGCGACGGAGTGAGACTCCTACTCAAAAAAAGAGTTAAGAAAAAGACCAAAAGGCTTGAGTACCACTAAAGGCATAAGAGATAAGTGACAACATACACACACACACTCAACCTCTTCCTTACCTCTCTGCCTTGGAAGACTATTACTGCTATTTATATCACAGAAATTTCTAACAACTCAAACTCTCTAGTGACCAGTAAAGAAAGAAGTCTGGTGGGGGTAAAACTGGACAGAAAGTTAAAGGCAAAGAAATTAAATGCTTCCTTTTCTGTTAGTAAGCTGCCATCTGATTGAAGGCAAAATTCTAGGCAATTAAATAAAAGATGTTTCAAAATTAACTAGCCCCCATCATGTTTATGCCATAAGCAATAATTTATTGCTTTCATGTTTCTTCCACAGCTGCTTGAAAATTCATACAAAACCCTAAGCTATTCTGTGCAAAAGCTAGATTCTCAGAGGCTGATATAATACACTTATCCTCAATGAAAAAACTATTCTATCCAAATTGATGCCTGTGCAGAAAATGCCATACTTGCATATTAAAAAGAGAATGCAAGGCTTACTACAGATAAAAACAGAATTAATTTCTGAGTCATAACATTTCTCACAACTTCTGTAACCTAAAAATTTAAATCAACAACCTCAAAGCAGCCAATTTCATGTACCAATCTAAAGGAAAGAAAATTGTGCTAACAGACTTACTTTTTAGCGCCATTAGCAGTCATTTTATTCTGATACACTACTCAAATTGAGAAACAACTCAGTTTAATATGTGAGAAAAGGCTGCATAGATTAACCTTAATTTGCTTAATACTGGAAAGTCTTTCTTGTCATCAAAATATTTTTATAACTCAGTACCAAATTGCAAATGACCATTTAACTAAGCTATTAGGAAAGCTCTGGGTATTATCCAAGTTACTTCACTTTCCAGGTATGTTTATCATTCAGTCATCCTATAATACAAGAAATCTCAAGAAAAAAAAAATACCCCTGCTTCAATGCTATTTTTCATCAGAAGACTTTAATTTAATGCTCTTCTGCTTATTTCTGACTACAAGCATAAGTAGTCCAAGAGTGATGTCATGGAAAACAGCTTCCCTTGCCTTTAGAGATTGGATCCAGTGAGAATTCTAGGAAAAGTCTCTATTGGAAAATAAACCCCAAATCTTCTAAGTTAGATTCTAACATGAAATCGCAAATACTGTAATATTAGCATTTTAGTTCTCCACAAGAGTTACGCAACTAAGGTCTTGATCTTATGCTCCTGATTCCTTATAAATCTTTAAAGCTTATGATGCAGAATCATTAACTAAATTCAGAAATCAGTGACAAAGGATAATTTTTCTATGCATTCTTAATTGCTTCAGTGATTCTGCCAGATGAGCTTTAAGGACCTTATATTAAAAAACAAAAATCTGAGAATATATTTTGCCTTTCCTAGTTTCTTTAACCAAAAGTCAAAATTTCTAATTCTGAAAAGATCTTCCACTTTTGGACCAGCAGCAATATAACGTATACCCACAGCAGAGATGAACTCTGAGAACCTCTCCAATGATTCCTAAAATGGCAATCATAATTATCCCCTATTATTCTCCCCCTGTTGCTGCTGTTCCTTGAAAAACAGCCACACTCCTACCTCAAGGCCTCTCTATTTGCTGTTCCTTCTGCCTGGATTACACTATCCCCAGATACACACAGCTCCCTTTGGGTCTCTAGTGTCATCACACTGAGGCCTTCCCCCAGTACTCGTTTAAAATTGCAAAATCCCACCTGCCCCATCAACCTAACAATCCTCATCCTCCTTCCCTGCTGTATTTTGCTCTGCCTATATTAAAGGGTGATATAGGCTATTTTACTTATTTCGTTTCCTTTCTGCTTCAAATTTTTTGCTTTGTTTCACTGACTGTTAATAACTCCAGCACCTAGAACAGTGCTTAGCACATAATAGGTGCTTTAAAAATACTTGTTGGACGAAGGGATAAATTTAATCCTCACAACCCTCCATGTTCTATAACCATCCCTGACTTAAAGATGAGAAAAACCAAAGCTCACAGAGGTTAGGTAACTTGCCCAAGGCAATGATTATTAAGAAGTTGTGAAGCTGGGGTCTGCCTGACTTCAGAGCCTGCACAATTAACCACTATTCTACAATGCCTCACCAATGACTCCCTGTCTTTCATTTATCCTCAATTAAAAAAAAACAAAAACCACCCCATGAGCTACAGCATTCCAATTCAGGAGAAATACATGCTTATAAATTAATCCACTCTCCCCCAAGTTAAAGATTCATTCTCCTCATAGTTAGCATTATTCACTCTCAAAACATTTGTACTGGGAAAGTCCAAGCTTGACAACAGTCCATCTACATCATTTGTGGTGATCCTTGTTCAAAATCAGGAAAAAAATGTCGTTAAAGGTACTAAAATATAGTTTTTTCCTTTCTTCTGTCTCTCTCGATTGTCGCGATGTTTTTAAATTTGCTGTTTAATGTCGTTCTAAGTAAAGAAAAATTAAAAGTTTTAATTATTAGCATGAATTTTACCATTCACTTTTATGTTGTACAATGCCAATTTTACATGCAGATTATTAAACCAAGTGTGAGGCCCTTCTGAACACCCATAAAGCCAAGCTTGCCCTGGTTCCAAGATTGAGTTTCCCAGATAACCCAAATCAAGGCAGAGAGAAGGTTAAACCTTGAAATTCTCAATAAAGCAGTGATTTGTCAAAATTTTATCTTCAGGATAAGTGATAAATCCAATCTATAAAAGCAACCACTTTAAAGTAGGCTCTTCCTTTTGCTATTTTAATCCTGCCCCCCTTATATTATTCTGGCTTTTAAAAAAACACAAAGGCATACTCTGAGAGACAACTGGTTTAGGACTAGAGGATTATAAATTTAATAAAACATCTAACTACTCAGAAAATCATCTGTTAGCTAAAAATAACAATATACAAAAAAAAATGCTTCTCTTTCACTTTTTGTGGACCATTTAAGCCAAACCATACTACATTTTTGATGTGCCAAGAAAAAAGGATTCCATACTGATCTGTTACACATATAAACTCTGGCAAAAAAAAATTATTTTTCAAACACAAATGTTTACTATCCTATTCTTTCCCCTAAATTAATCAGCAATAAAGAGTGCAAATTAAAATCCCTTACCACTGATAAACTGGGAGTCTAAGCATCTACTAAGTGTGAGAGTAAAAATGAGAATTAAATTACATAAATATTACATTAAGTGCCAAAAAGTTGAAATCTTCTATACGTTTCTAGATCTATTAAGAATTACAGAAACATGAAATGCATTTATAAGCTCTCCAAAAACAATTTTCAAATTAGTAGAGGCATTCAGGCATCCTGTTCCCTAGATATGAAAAACAGGCATTAAAATTCGGGCATATATGTCTGAAAAGCATTTTCTAAATTACAACTTAAATCAGAATAACAAAGGAAAACAAATTCGGCAAATATAAAAGACTAAGCAAATGTAAGGTGTTAAATATTCTGAGTAAGAAAAAGGGCCTAAGAGGCCTAGAAAGATGAAAAGCAAAGCCCTACAGTAACGTTAAATTTGAATTAAGGAATACCGTTATTTAAATAAGCAGTTAGCATTTCGTGGGAGGAAGGCCAAGCAACGTGACTATTACATATCTATCGATTCACAGCACTGCTTTGCTATTCCATACTTATTTGCTTATACTTATAATATAGAAATAAAGAGGCAGCAACAGTTAGCCACTACAACATTCACCACTCTGGCAAAGGTTACTTAAAAATGGCCTTGCATTTTTACAACACTTTACAGCTATAGATTATTTTCACATATATGACCTCATATATTCCTCATAACCCTGTGATGTGGGTATGTATTACTGACTCGATTTCATAGATAAGAAATCGAGGCTCGGTACACGATTTTCTCAGAGTCACCCAGTCGAACCCAGACCTTCCGATTCCACGTTTTATGCCTCGCATTTCGCATAGTTCTATTTCAGGCATAAATAGAATTTTTAAAGGGAAGGAACGGGTTAGAGAAAAAATAATCATGGTACCTGCAGCTGTGTGCTGCAAAAAATGGCTGAATTATGCTTCTTCCTTTTTTTCTCGCTCTCTCTCTCTCTCTCTGAAAAAAATTAGATTTCAAACAATTTAAGTAAACTCAAAGACAAATTAGGTCCCGGCGTCTACCAAATGTTTGACTCAGGTCTGTGCAGAGAGGGCCATCGAATTCGTGCCTAGTTCGGGGCCGCGGGCGAAGCCCGGGCTCCGCAGGCCAGCGGCCAGGGGCGGCTACGCACCTCGGGGGTCCTGTCCAGCCTCTAGTGGACGGCAGTCTGCATCAGGAAGAAACGGGGCCGGCGGGCCGATCGGTGGGCGGTCGGGCGCCGGGACGGCACTCGGCAGGCTCCTCGAACGTCTACAAGGAGCCGCTCCCGGCCCAGGCCAGAGCGCTCCGGCGGGGGATGAGTCCTCGCTCCTGCGGCCCCCTCGGAACCAGTCCTGGGAAAGAAGACAGCGTTGAGTCGCGAGTCCAGACAGTCGGGCTCGGCGCGAGGCGGCGCGGCGTCGGGGCCGGCCTTGCCAACGCCGGGGGCCTTGCAGCGCCCGGCGGGGCTCGGCGGGAGCGCCAACTGGGGCTGCGGGCAGGGAAAGGGGCTGGGGGCAGCGGGCAGCAGCAGAAGCGCCGGCTGTGGCGGCGTCGACGACGACGTCTCCGGGCTTCTGCCCCGAAGCGCGCCGAGCCTCAGGATCACCCACGCCGGGGGTGGAGGAAGGCGGGAAAGGGGCGGGCAAGGGGCGGGGCGTGCGGGGCCACGAGCCAGGGGCCGCTCCGGGCCGCGCGCCCCCTGCGGGCCGCGGGAGC
>NW_007253953.1:17998-31013 GCF_000164805.1 Carlito syrichta
GAGAGCGGGCCCGGGAGGCCCCCTCGGCCCCTGCTGGCGCCCCGAGGGGGCCAGCGCGCGCCCTGGCGGGTGTTTACCTTCCCCCTGGTCGAGCGCCAATGCCGCCATCTTTCAGCCCGATGCGCGTCACTTCCGGCGCCACGGGAGCGGGAGCGGGTGTGGGAACACGGTGGGGGGGAGGGCTGTCCCGCGCCCGCGGCGCCCCGAGTCTCGACCGCCTGTGCACCACGCTAGCGGGCCCCGCCAAGGAAAAGAGGCGACCGGGTGCTGCGGCTGCTGGCCCGGCCCGACTTCCCCCGCGGCGCCGCCGTCGGGACTGGGGACGCTTGACTGTCCTCGTCCCCTCGCAGCGGTCCCTCTCAGGCTGCAAGAACGGTGGGCCCGAAGACACTGTGGTGCGCCCACCCTCGACAAGTTGAGGATTAGGAAACCCAGAAAGTGTCTTTTTGCCTCTGGCACATGGTGGGGGTGGAGGAATTGGGGACAGCGTGAAGGAAGCTTTGCCATAGCTACCTGTTACAAGAGTGACTAGATCTGAGCCAGATGACATCATTTTTGCAAGACAACTTGCAGTGGATGATTGCGTCACAGTGCCACTTGGCTTATTGCACAACAATTACACATTTCAGAAATCAATTTTCCAGAGGTGGAAAATCATTCATAGAAAATGGCATGTCTGCACCACACGGAGAAATGCCGGATCTACAAAAGCTATTTTATTTCTCCTTATGCCAAAATAAGCAAGGACGAACATTTAGAGGGCAGTGATTTTTGTTGTTCGCTTTTAACAAATTAGCGATAGAATTCTAGCGAATGCTTTTAAAATATCGCCTTTTCTTGATTTGAGAATATAAAACTACACTATAGGAATCTTGTAAATGTGTTATTATGATATCTCTTTGTGGGAAAAGGTAGGTAACAAATGCACAGTTGGAGGCTAGTAGTTCTACAACTAACCTTAAATTAGGGCGTCCGTTGCCCATTTCTGATCCTAAACTGAGGTATTTCTGTTTCCCCCACCCCCACTCTCACCCCCCGCCGCCATTTTCTCTCTAAACCAATATCCCGATGAACTTTCTGTGAGATGTGTGGCTAAAAGCGATCATTATCTCTTTCTAGCAAACTTGAACATGCCATGTTTCCCAAGAGGCCAAAATAGCACACGGTGTACTGATTTGCTGAAGTAGAGTACTTCGTGGGAAAAAACAGAGAATCACTTCAATCTTTTGGAAATAGGGAAATACGTTTCCTTTTCCGATTTAAACTATAAAACAAGCTTTAAAAAATCATAAACCACTGACAGTCCCGACTTGTTCACACATTCTTTCCACCTTTTCCAAAAGATCCTTAACATATTTATGTTCATTGTTTTAAAATCCTTGCTGGAGCCGGGTTCGGTGGCTCAGCCTGTAATCCCGCGCCTTTGGGAGGCTGAGGTGAGTGGATTGCCTGAGCCCGCGGGTTCGAGACCCGCCTGGGCAGCGAGACCTCATTTCTACAATAAATCAAAAAATCAGCCGGGCGTGGTAGCGCATGCCTGTAATTCCGGCTACTCGGAAGACTGAGGCGGAAGGATCGCCGGAGCCCAGCAAGTCGAGGCTGCGGTGGCCGGGAGCGGCCACTGCACTCCAGTCTGGGCGACAGAGTGAGACTCCAATTCAAAAAAAAAAACAAGCCAGGCTCGGTGGCTCAGCCTGTAATCCCGCGCCTTTGGGAGGCTGAGGTGAGTGGATTGCCTGAGCCCGCGGGTTCGAGACCCGCCTGGGCAGCGAGACCTCATTTCTACAATAAATCAAAAAATCAGCCGGGCGTGGTAGCGCATGCCTGTAATTCCGGCTACTCGGAAGACTGAGGCGGAAGGATCGCCGGAGCCCAGCAAGTCGAGGCTGCGGTGGCCGGGAGCGGCCACTGCACTCCAGTCTGGGCGACAGAGTGAGACTCCAATTCAAAAAAAAAAACAAGCCAGGCTCGGTGGCTCAGCCTGTAATCCCGCGCCTTTGGGAGGCTGAGGTGAGTGGATTGCCTGAGCCCGCGGGTTCGAGACCCGCCTGGGCAGCGAGACCTCATTTCTACAATAAATCAAAAAATCAGCCGGGCGTGGTAGCGCATGCCTGTAATTCCGGCTACTCGGAAGACTGAGGCGGAAGGATCGCCGGAGCCCAGCAAGTCGAGGCTGCGGTGGCCGGGAGCGGCCACTGCACTCCAGTCTGGGCGACAGAGTGAGACTCCAATTCAAAAAAAAAAACAAGCCAGGCTCGGTGGCTCAGCCTGTAATCCCGCGCCTTTGGGAGGCTGAGGTGAGTGGATTGCCTGAGCCCGCGGGTTCGAGACCCGCCTGGGCAGCGAGACCTCATTTCTACAATAAATCAAAAAATCAGCCGGGCGTGGTAGCGCATGCCTGTAATTCCGGCTACTCGGAAGACTGAGGCGGAAGGATCGCCGGAGCCCAGCAAGTCGAGGCTGCGGTGGCCGGGAGCGGCCACTGCACTCCAGTCTGGGCGACAGAGTGAGACTCCAATTCAAAAAAAAAAACAAGCCAGGCTCGGTGGCTCAGCCTGTAATCCCGCGCCTTTGGGAGGCTGAGGTGAGTGGATTGCCTGAGCCCGCGGGTTCGAGACCCGCCTGGGCAGCGAGACCTCATTTCTACAATAAATCAAAAAATCAGCCGGGCGTGGTAGCGCATGCCTGTAATTCCGGCTACTCGGAAGACTGAGGCGGAAGGATCGCCGGAGCCCAGCAAGTCGAGGCTGCGGTGGCCGGGAGCGGCCACTGCACTCCAGTCTGGGTGACAGAGTGAGACTCCAATTCAAAAAAAAAAACAAAAAAATAAAATCCTTGCTGGCTGTATTTGTGTCTATTACTGCATGGCAAATTACACCAAAATTTATCACTTCAAAACAAAATTTTAAAACTTTTTAACTATGAAATAAAGTTAAAAATCACGCATTCAATTTGTGAACATTTCAATTTTCATATATTAGTCCTGAATATCTAAAAGCCCTGGATTTTTATTTTTGTACATTAACACGTACATTTTGAGCTATGCATTAATTACTATGTGACACTGACCTGTCCAGAGACTCCTGTACTTGAATCAGGCAAGAACTGAAATGTGCCTGTGCTCTGTGTAGCAGGTATACACACACACACACAGTGAGTGTTGTCAAAAGTCATTATGTGCTCACTATACACCCTTATGACATACATGATGTTGTAGGTGGCATTTCATTACATTCCAAAGGTACTTTTCTGAGACACTTCATTGTAGTTTCTGAAACTGAACTGTGTCTTTCAGTCAACCTATATATTTACTATGTACACCACAAAATTAACTTTTTTTTTTTTTTAGTCGGGAGTCTCACACTTTCACCCAGACTGGAGTGCAGTGGTGTAAGTGAGCCTTCCACCTCAGCTGGGACTACAGGTGCACCACCACAGCTGGTTAATTTTTTATTTTTTGTAGAGAAGTGGTCCCGTTATGTAGTCCAGGCTGGTTTTGAATTTCTGGGCTCAAGTGATCCTCTCGCCTCGGCCTCACAGGGTGCTGAGATTACAGGCGTGAGCCACCACGCCTGGCCCCCCAATTTTTTTTAATCAATAATGCCTCTTTCACGCTCATTAAAAAAAAAAACAGTAATGTGTTGTATATCGAAGGGTCTATGCTGGGCGTGGTGGTTCACATCTGTAATCCCAGCACTTTGGGAGACAGAGGTGAGAGGATTGCCTAAGCCCAAGGGTTCAGACCAGCCTGGGCAACTTGGCGAGACCTCGTCTCTACAATAAATCAAGAAACATAAGCCAGGCGTGGTGGCGCATGCCTGTAGTTCCAGCTACTCGGAAGGCTGAGGCGAAAGAATCATCTAAGCCCAGCAGGTCGAGGCTGCGATGGCGGTGAGCGTGCCATTGCCTGGGCCACACAGTGAGACCCCCAACTCAAAAAGAAAGGAAGGAAAGAAGGAAGGAAGGAAGGAAGGAAGGAAGGAAGGAAGGAAGGAAGGAAGGAAGGAAGGAAGGAAGGAAGGAAGGTCTGGTATCTTAAGAAGACATTCTGCTCCTCTAATATCAAGGAAAGTTAACTCCACCCCCCCTTTTTTTTTAGTCACAGTCTCACTCAGTCGCCCAGACTGGAGTACACAATCACATCTCATCTCACTACTGTCTCGACCTCCTGGTCTCAACCTCCCGAGTAGCTGGGACTACAGGCGCTTGCCATTATGCCAGGCTAATTTTTCCGGTTTTTCTGTAGAGACGGGGTCTAGTTATGCGGCCCAGGCTGCTCAAACTCCTGGGCTCAAGTGATCATCCTGCCTCGGCCTCACAGAGTGCTGAGATTACAGGCGTAAACCACCTCCCCCACCCCATTTCAATAAATGAATGCCTCCAGGTAATTCCTTCTTCAATTTGTTTTCCCCATCAATTGCTGGAAAGTACTGAGAGTTGCTAATACCTTGAGGGTATCCTTTCCAGCTCTTGGAGTCCCACAGAGCAGATGGAAGCTGTCTTTTTCTAGCCCTTTAGCCTAAGTATCTCAGAATACACATTCTTCTATAGCTACCTATCTAGCAAACATCAAGTCAGAGACATGCTAGAGGCTTGGTACTGGGAGGGGTGATGGAAAGGGAAGGAGGTTCCTACCCAGTTGTTTTGAGAATTTAGGATACTGCATACCCACCTCCTGTTTTTTTGTCTTTTGTTTTTTTAACAAATCGAGGCTTTTCTGGCCGGGCGTGATGGTTCACTCCTGGAATCCCAGCACTTTGGGAGGCTGAGGTGGGAGGATTGCTTTAGCCCAGGAATTCGAGACCAGCCTGGGCAATGTAATGAGACCTCCTTTCCACACAAAAAAAGAAAAAAACACTCAAAAAAATTAGCTGCGCATGGCAGCACGTGCTCACGGGAAGCTGAGGCAGAAGAATCAACTGCCTGAGCCCAGAAGGTGAAGGCTGCAGTTAGCTGTGATCATGCCAATGCACGCCAGCCTGGACAAGAGTGAGACCCTGGACTCCAAGAAAAAATAAAAATACATTTTAAACCGGGCACAGTGGCTCACGCCTGTAATCCCGGCATTTTGGGAGGCAGAGGCGAGAGGATTGCCTGAGCCAGTGGATTCGAGACCAGCCTGGGTAACTTGGTGAGACCTCATCTCTACAATAAATCAAAAAATCAGCCGGCCATGGTGGCACATGCCTGTGGTTTCAGCTACTTGGAAGGCTGAGGCGGAAGGATCACCTGAGCCCAGCAGATTGAGGCTGCAGTGGCTAGGAGTGTGCCCTGCACTCCAGCCTGGGAGACAGGAGTGAGAATCCAACTCAAAAAAAAATTTTTTTTAAGTTTAGATTTTTCAGAAATCCAGAGTCTGCAGGTAGCTGTCTTAGTGATCACTTTTCATGTAACCAGCCCCCACCCAATTCTTGAGAATCAGAGTAATATCTTCAGCAAACTCTAATAAAGTTACATACACATTCTCTTTCCTCTTGAAAACTGTTTTACCAAGCACTCTATAGCTGAATTTTTTTTTTCTTTTTTGAGTCAGAGTCTCACTCTGTTGCCCAGACTGTAGTGCTATGGCACGATCACCGCTACTGCCGCTTCAACCTCCTGAGCTCAGGCGATCCTTCTGCCTCAGCCTTCCAAGTCGTTGGGACTGACTACAGGCCTGCGCTACCACTCCCGGTAGGTTTTTTTTTTGTTTTGTTTTTGTTTTGAGGTGGAGTCTCACTCTGTCGCCCAGGCTGGAGTGCAGTGGCACATTCACAGCCACCCCAGCCCAGCATCCACCAGCTGGGCTCGGGCAATCCTTTTGCCTCAGCCTTCCAAGTAGCCGGAACTACAGGCGCACGCTACCACACCTGGCTAATTTTTTATTTATTGTAGAGATGAAGTCTAGCCAAGTTACCCAGGCTGTTCTCAAACCTGTGGGCGCAGGCAATCCCTTCATCTCAGCCTCCCAAAGTGTTGGGATTACAGGCGTGAGCCACTGTGCCCGACTTCTGTTCAGAATTTTTTTTTTTTTTTGAATTGGAGTTTCACTCTGTTGCTCAGGCTGGAGTGCAGTGGCAATGCTCATGGCCACCGTAGCCTCAACCTGCTGGGCTCAGGCAATCCTTCTGCCTCAGCCTTCCAAGTAGCTAAAACCACAGGCATGTGCCACCAAGGCTGGCTTATTTTTTATTTATTGTAGCGATGAGGTCTCACCAAGTTGCCCGGGCTGGTCTCAAACCTGCGGGCTCAGGCAATCCTCTCGCCTCTGCCTCCCAAAGTACTGGGATTACAGAAGTAAGCCACCGCACCTAGCTAACCTCTCCACATTTCTCCAGCTTTCTGTCTACTTTTTCCTAACTCATAAACCTGATTCTGCCTCTACCTCCCTAGGCAATACAAAGCCTAAAGCTATCATAAGGAAACTCCAATCTCTTTGGAGGTCATGACTTCTAGAGATCCCTACACAGGAATTTCCTCACTGACCATCTCTAAGTCAGATCTGTAGTCATTTGTGGGAAACCTCTCTCTCTCTCTCTCTCTCTCTCTCTCTCTCTCTCTCTCTCTCTCTCTCTCTCTCACACACACACACACACACACACACACACACGATGTTTATTTTTTTCACACCCAAGTAAGCCCGGGTGGTTGACTCTCAAGGCCTCCATCAGCCACCAGTCCCCTTGCTCATCCCAAAGGGAAGCCTATCTTAAGCATATCAATCCTTTCTCCCATCTCCTCTCTTCTCCAATCCCATAAGCCCCAAACTCATCTCCTGGGCCCAGCTGGAGGAATATCAAATCCCTAAACACCCAAAAGGGATGTGGGTGCAAAATCAAAACAAAACAACCTGCAAAGGGCACCCCCTCACACACACACACAAAACAGAAGGTGTCTGAAGTATTTACATTTGTATGATTTCACCAATGTGGAAAGCTACTGAGGAAAATGAATTGATAATTTGACTTATGTGTACATGACCAAGAGAACTGAATGTGATTTTTCCTGGAACCAAGTACTTCTTCACTATTTCACCCTTCCACCCTCAAAGGCCCTAGCAAGCAAATATCTGCTGGCAGTTGTTAGAATAACTCCTTGGCCCCCGCTGCCAGGCATCAAGGGTTCAGAAACTTTCAGGCTTGGTCTCAGAGTCCTCAACACATTGTGACAGGCTTAAACAACATGGGGTACTATGATGTAACTCAGGCTTGGGAGGGCCAAGCAAGGGTTTCTCAGAGTTGGTGATCTGTAAGTTCTGTTCAAAGGAAAGAAGGAGAGGGGGAAATGGGGTAAAAGACATCCACAGGGCAGTATGTTTCAGGCCTGGGAGAGGCAGCAAGGTAGCTTCAGAGAACTGCTGATCATTTAATAGGAGTGTGGGACAAAAGGAAGAGAGAGGGGAAAGAAGCAAAAGATCAGGCAGGCCACAAGTGTAGACAGTGGGAGTCAGGGTTTCTCACTCCATGCTCTTTCCACTGTACCATGTAATTATACTGATCAACATATTAAATGATCTTCATATTGTATTTTTGGTTCCTACTTACTTCAATAAATTGTTAGTTTGCAATCTCCTGTACTAATTTCCTTATTAATTCCATATTAATTTCGTTATTAATTCCATGAGTGTCTAATACATGGCAAATCCTGTTCTACACACTGGGAATCTGCCAGTGAATAGAACATGTGAAAATCCTAGTCCTTTTACAGATTACATAAATCAGATAATAAAATAAATAAGCAAATTGTGTGGCCTATTAGAAAGTGGTAAATGCTATGGAAAATAACAGGGCAGGGGGAGGGGTGTTCCAATTTTAACTGGGGTGATCAGGATAGGAAATGTCATTTGAGCCTTGACTAAGGAGATGAGGGACCAGACTGTATAAAGCTGGGTAGGCTACTGTAAAGTCTTTGATCTTTGAGAAATTGGGAACCATTGGAAGATTTTGAGAAGTGGAGCAATATGATTTGACACACAGGAGGCCGCGTGTCAAAATAATGGAATTTTGGCCAGGCGTGGTGGCTCATGCCTGTAATCTCAGCACTTTGGGAAATCGAGGCAGAAGGATTTCTTGAGCCTAGTAGTTAAAGACCAGCCTGGGCAACATAGCAAGACCTCATCTCTACCAAAAAAAAAAAAATTATCCAGGTGTAGTGGTGAGCACCTGTAGTCCTATCTACTCAAGAGGCTGAGGCAGAAGAATCACCTGAGCCCAGGAGATCGAGGTAGGGAGAATGGAATGGAGGTTACAGTGGAAATGGTGAGAAGTGGTCAGGCTCTGGCTGCAAGTATTCTGAAGGTAAAACCAATAGGATTTTCTGTGTAAAGGAAAGAGAGGAATCAAGGATAACACCAAAGTTTCCATCAGGTGCAACTGGAAGGATGGAACTGTCATTTCCTGAGATTGGGAAGACCTCAAGAGAAGCAGTTCTGAAGAGAGTGGGGGAAGAAGTAAAAGGTGCAAGGGGCCAAGCATGGTGGTTCAGCCTGTAATCCCAGCACTTTGGGAGGCCGAGATGAGAGGACTGCCTGAGCCCGGGGGTTCGAGACCAGCCTGGGCAACTTGGTGAGACTTCATCGCTACAATAAGTCACAAAAACGAGCCAGGCATAGTGGTGTGTGTCTGTAGTCCCAGTTACTTGGAAGGCTGAGGCGGAAGGATCACCTGAGCCCAGCAAGTCGAGGCTGTGGTAGTTGTGAGTGTGCCACTGCACTCCAGCCTGGGCGACAAGAGTGAGACTCCAACTCAACAAAACCAAAACAAAACAAAAGGCGCAAGGCCTGGACCCAGGGCATGCCAAAGGTAGGGAGTCAATCCTGGCGAACACAGCAAACTGGTCTAGAAGATCAGACAGGGTGTGGAATGCTACAAGCTGGAGGGAAAGGTACTGGAAGTTGCTAAACATTCACTATCAATAAAAGATGTAACAAATATCGCCATTTTAACTGAACATGTTTATCTCGAAACATGGTGTAGACAATACCCCCTTGTAAATGAAAGCTTTAAAAAGAAAAGATTGTTTTAAAAGGCAATCATTTTTGTGTTCATTATGAACTAATGAAAAAATACTACTATGCTTCAGAAGCCTCAAAATTCGAGCCACATATTCGAGAGATGGTTATAAGATTACCAAGGGGCTGATTGTAAATAGAGCAAGGACTGGGCTCCAGAGGTCATTAATGTGAGGGAGTCATCTGGGAGAAGACAGGAAACTGTCAAGGAGACACAGGAGTAGCCAGTGAGATAGGAGTAAGACAAAGAGTATGCTATGCTAAGCCAGATAGAAAAGCACTGGAAACAGCCACTATCAATGAGAGATGAAATGACTGTCACCATTTTAACTAAATCTATTTACTTTGAAACATAATATAGACAATGCCCCCTTGTAAATGAAAATGTTAAAAGGAACAAACTCTCAATTAATCATTTTTAAACTGTTTATGAATCAGTGAAAACTAACACTATACCTTAGAAGCCTCAAGATACAAGCCTCATATTCTCAAGTACTGCATTTCAGTGGATGTGAACTCAAACACACATACATCCTGGGGTCAGTGCCAGAGCTGAGGTGAGCAACAACAAGAAAAAGCTGCTATGTGGTGTTGCATGACAAAAGAAGTGAAAAAAGTCTCCAGTCATTGCTGTTGACAGCAGCACAGCTTTAGGGTTCAGGAACTGTAGTTAGATAGAGACAAGATTGAATGTAAGCTCTGGGGTTATTTACTGGTTCCAAAACTAAGTACTTAAAAAAACAGTGATCGCAGGCTGGGCATGGTGGCTTTGAGAGGCCAAGGTAGGAGGTTTTCTTGAGCCCAGGAGTTTGAGACCAGCCTAGGCAACATAGTGAGACCTTGTCTCTCCAAAAAAAATTTTTTTAATTAGCCAGGCATGGTAGTGTGCATCTGTAGTCCCAGCTACTTGGGAGACTGAAGTGGAAGGATCGCCTGAGCCCAGAAGGTCAAGGCTGCAGTCAGAGGGTCGAGGATGTGGTTAGCCGTGATCATGCCACTGCCCTCTAGCCTGGACAACAGAGTGAGACTCCGAGTCAAAAACAAAACAAAACAAAACAAAACAAAAAACACCATCAGTGATCGCATAACTATCACAAGACAAAATTTCTTTGTAGACACTGGACAGAGAGGGACTTTATGTAAGTCAGTTCTGGCTTCTTGAGATTTGGGTGTGGGTACCTGAAGGGAAAGCAGGGGTATAGTTTCACATGTGAATATTGGGGCATAGGCCTGGCCAAAAGAAGGGCTGAGTTTCATGCTGTCTAGGGACTTGGGGAGAATAGGCAGCACTGTCTTGATGGGGGGTGTTAGAGTGCTAAGCATAGGTGACGCAGAATAGCCCTCTGGGATTGGAAGTCTCAGTATAGTCAAAATGGCCATTCTTTCCAATTGATCCACAGATTCAAAATAACCCCTATTTTTTTAAAAAAACCAGCATGATGTGATTGCACCATTGCATTCCAGCCTGGGCTCCAGAGCAAGAACCTATCTCTTCAAAACAAAACCAAAAAAAACAGCAGGAATTAGTATGGGGATTCAGTTTTGCAAGATGAAAAAGTTCTAGAGATCTGTTGCACAACAATGTGCATATAGTTAACACTACTGTACTGTACACTTAAAATGGTTAAGATGGTAAATTTTGTGGTATGTGATTTTTTAAATCATAACTTTAAAAAACAACAGGCTTTTTTTTTTTAACAGAAATTGACAAAGTGACCCTAAAATTGATACGGAAATACAAAGGCCCTAGACTAGCCAAAGCAATTTTGGGAAAAAAAAAAATAGTTAAAAGACATACAATTCCCAATTTCAAAATGTAGTATAAAACTACAAAAAACAGGCTGGGTATAGGGGCTCACACCTATAATTCCAGCACTTTAGGATGCCAAGGTATGAGAAACACTTGAGCCCAGGAGTTTGAGACCAGCATGGGCAACACAGTGAGACCGTGTCTCTACAAAAACAAAAACAAACAAACAAAAACACACACACAAAAATTAGCTGGGCATAGTGGCATGCACCTGCAGTCTTAGCTACTCAGGAGGCTGAGGTGGAAGGATCACCTGAGCCCAGGAGGTCAAGGCTATGGTGAGTCATGCACTCCAGCCTGGGCAACAGAGTGAGAATTCAACTAAAAAAAAAAAAAACACTACAAAAATGAAAACTGGGCAGAACTGGTATAAGGTTAGACATATAGACCACTGGAACAGAACTGAAAGTCCAGAAATAAACTTTTTTATTTATGGTCAATTTATTATTATTATTATTATTATTTTGAGTTGGAGTCTCGCTCTCACCCAGGCTGGAGTGCAGTGGCATGCTCACAGCCACCCCAGCGTCGACCTGCTGGGCTCCGGCGATCCTTCAGCCTCAGTCTTCCAAGTATGCAGCTATAGGTGCGTGCTACAATGCCTGGCTAAATTTTGGATTTACTGTAGAGGTGAGGTCTCGTCAAGTTCCCCAGTCTGGTCTCGAACCTGTGGACTCAGGCAATCCCCTCACCTTGGCCTCCCAAAGTGCTGGGATTATAGGCGTGAGCCACCGTGCCTGGTCAACAGTCAACTTATTTTTGACAAAGGTGCCAATGCAATTCAATAGGGAAAGGATAGTCTTTTTAAACAAATAGTGCTAGAACAACTGGATATCGACATGCAAAAAGATGGAGTTAAACTCTCACCTCAAGCCATACATAAAAATTAACTCAAAATGAATCATAGACCTAAATTTAAGAGCTAAACCTATAAACTTTTTTGTTTTTGAGTTGGAGTCTCACTCTGTTGCCCAGGTTAGAGTGCAGTGGCACACTCACGGCCAACACAACCTCAACCTGCTGGGCTCAGGCGAACCTTCTACCTCAGCCTTCCAAGTAGCTGGGACTACAGGCATGCACCACTATGACCAGCTAATTTTTTTTATTTACTGAAGGGACGAGGTCTCGCCAAGTTGCTCAGGCTTAAACCTATAAACTTTCAAGAAGAAAGCATCGGAGTAAATGTATGAGTAAAATGTAAATGTAAAATGTATGAGTAAAAGTAACCTTGGGTTAGGCAAAGTGTTTTTAGATATGACACCCAAAGTATGACCCCTAAAAGAGAAAATTAATAAATAAATTGACTGTATCAAAATTAAAAACGTTTCCCTTCAAAGATACCAATAAGAAAATGAAAAGACAAACTACAGGTTGGGAGAAAACATCTGCAAATCATACATCTGATAAAGGACTTGTATCCAGAATATAGAATAAAACCTGCAACTCGATAATAAGATAAATAACCCAATTTGAAAATGGGCAAAAGCCAGGCATGGTGGCTCACGCCTATAATCCCAGCACTTTGGGAGGCTGAGGTGAGAGGATTGCCTGAGCCCACAGGTTCAAGAACAGCCTGGGCAACTTGGCGAGACCTCATCTCTACAATAAATCCAAAAATTAGCAGGGTATGGTGGCATGTGCCTGTAGTTCTAGCTACTTGGAAGGCTGAAGCAGAAGGATCACCTGAGCCCAGCAAGTTGAGGCTGCGGTGGCCGTGAGCATGCCACTGCACTCCAGCCTGGGCAACAGAGTGAGACTCCAACTCAAAAAAAAAAATGGGCAAAAAATTTGAATAGACAGTTTATCAAAGAGATATGAGTGGCTTAATAAATACACAAAAAGACACTTAACATCCATTAGTCATTAGGAAAATGCAAATAAAAACCACACCCACTAGAATGGCTATAGTAAAAAAAAGACAATTACAAGTGTTGGTGAGGATGTGGAGAAACTGGAGCATTCATACACTGCTACTGGGAATGTAAAATGGCGCAGTCATTTTGGGAAACAGTTTAAATGTTCCTCAAAATGTTAAGCCTAGATTTACCATAAAATTCAGCAATTGTACAACTAGATGTATACCAAGATAAGTGAAAATATCATAAAAACTTGTACACAAATGACCATTAGCAGCATTAATCATAAGAGTCAAAAAGTGGAAACAAGCCAGGCTCGGTGGCTCAGCCTGTAATCCCGCGCCTTTGGGAGGCTGAGGT
>NW_007253953.1:31088-40605 GCF_000164805.1 Carlito syrichta
GAAAGGCTGAGGCGGAAGGATCGCTGGAGCCCAGCAGGTAGAGGCTGCGGTGGCCGGGAGCGGCAGCCACTGCACTCCAGTCTGGGCGACCGAGTGAGACTCCAACTCAAAAAAACAAAACAAAAAAAAGTGGAAACATTCCAAACATCTATCAACTGGTGAATGGATCAACAAAATGTGATACAAGGTCAGGTGCGGTGGCTCACGCCTGTAATTCCAGCACTTTAGGAGGCTGAGGTGGGAGGACTGCTTGAGCTCAGGAGCTCGAGACCAGCATAAGGAATATAGCAAAAAACCTAGCTTCTACAAAAAAAATTAAAATTAGCTGGACGAGGTAGCATCCACCTGTAGTCCCAGTTACTTGGATGAGATGGAAGGATTGCCTAAGCCCAGGAGGTCAAGGCTGCCGTGAGCCGTGATTGTCATGATGATATCACTGTACTTGAGCCTGGGCGACAGACATCCCCACTCAAAAAAAAAATGTGATACAAAATTTTATTCAATGATAAAAAGGAATGAACTAATATATGCTACAACACGGATGAATCTCAAAACTATTATGCTAAGTGAAAGAAGTGCAAAAGAACACATATTATATGATTCAATTTAGATGAAATGTCCAGGCCAGGCGTGGTGGCTCAACCTGTAATCCCAGCACTTTGGGAGGCCGAGGCGAGTGGATTGCCTGAGCCCAAGGGTTCAACACCAGTCCAGGCAACTTTGGGAGACCTCGTCTCTATAATAAATCAAAAAAATTAACCGGGTGTGGTAGTGTGTACCTGTAGTTCCAGCTACTTGGAAGGCTGAGGTAGAAGGATCATCGGAGCCCAGCGGGTCAACGCTGGGTTGGTTGGCCATGACCGTGCCACTGCACTCCAGCTTGGGCTCAAGTGAGACTCCAACTCAAAAAAAAAAATGAAATGTCCAGAATAGGCAAATTTTTTTTAGGCAAATCTTAAGAGACAGAAAAATCCATTGATAGTTGCCTAAGAACAGGAATTGACTGAAAATAGATGTGAGGGATTTATTTGGGTTGACAGATATGTTCCAGATCTGGATCACGGTGATGGTTGCACAACTCTGTAAACTTACTAAAAATCATTGAATTATATACTTAAAATGGGTGAATTTTATGGTATGTAAATTTAATCTCTACAGAGCATGATAGCTCACGACTGTAATCCCAGCATTTTGGGAGGTCTATACAGGAGAAAGACTTGAGCCCAGGAGTTCAAGATCAGCCTGGGCAACATAGCAAGATCTCATTTCTACAAAAAAAAAAAAAAAAAAAAAAATTGGGCGTGGTGGCACATGCCTGTAGTCCCAGCTACCTGGGAGGCTGAGGTGGAAGGATCGCCTGAGCCCAGGAGAGGCTGCAGTGAGCCCTGATAGCACCAGTGCACTCCAGCCTGAGTGACAAAATGAGACTCTGACTCGAAAAAAAGTTTTTAACCTCAATTAGGTTGATTGCTAAAAAAAAAACAAAAAAAAAACATACTCGTACTTGGCTATGAATCATAGCTCTACTGCTTACTAGTTATGGAATCTTGGGTATGTTATTCAAACTTTCTAGGACTGTTTCCTCATCTGTAAAATGGAAATAATAGTATCTATTTCATTGGATTGTTGTGAGAATTAAAGTTAACACTTGTTCAGTTGATTTCAACAATTTTTAGCTATTATTATTATTATTTGAGTTGGAGTCTCACTCTGTTGCCCAGGCTGGAGTGCAGCAGCACGCTCACAGCCATCCCAGCCTCGACCTGCTGAGCTCAGGCCATCCTTCGCCTCAGCCTTCCAAGTAGCTGGGACTAGAGGCATGCACCACCACGTCCAGCTAATTTTTTGATTTATTGTAGAGATGAGGTCTCGCCAAGTTTCCCAGGCTGGTCTTGAACCCATGGGCTCAGGCACTCCTCTCACCTCGGCCTTCCAAAGTGCTGGGATTATAGGGGTGAGCCACTGCACCCAGTCTATTATTTTTATTAACGTTTCTACTTTCACTAAAAGTTTCTGACAATAAAGCATATTATTGGTCCATCTACTGTGAATGGGCTTTCTTTTTTTTTTTTTTTTGAGTTGGAGTCTCACTCTGTCACCCAGACTGGAGTGCAGTGGCCGCTCCCGGCCACCGCAGCCTCGACCTGCTGGGCTCCAGCCTTCCAAGTAACCGGAATTACAGGCATGCGCTACCACGCCCGGCTAATCTTTTGATTTATTGCAGAGATGAGGTCTCGCCGCCCAGGCGGGTCTCGAACCCGCGGGCTCAGGCAATCCACTCACCTCAGCCTCCCAAAGGCGCGGGATTACAGGCTGAGCCACCGAGCCCAGCTGGGTTTTATTTCTTATTGAGGTAAAATTCACATATTCTAAGACTCACCGTTAAACTGCACAATTTATTGGTTTTTAGTATATTCAGAGATGTGCAAACATCACATCACTATATAGTTTCTGAACATTTTCATCATCTCAATGGGCTTTCGTAATTGCCTGGTGTAACTATTGAGAATGTAAGATAAAAAGCAATCAAATATCTCCAATTTCCACCATCACTTAACCAATGAATGCACTTATTGAAACATAGTTTCCTATTTTGGGTAAATTGTTATGCCTAAAATTTATGTGATATAAAACACGTATTCATTTAAAATTTACTTGAGTTGTCAATGAAGAGTTAACCTAAATTCTTGTTCAACTCGCCTTACGTTTTTTTCTGATTTGAAACGAATAGCTATTTATTGCAAAAAAAACCCCCAAAACTGTATAGAGATGCATTGGATAAAAACAGAAATCACGCAACTGCTTTTTAACATCCAGCAAAAAGGGGGTTAAGAAAGTCTCAAAAATCTATAAATTTTAAAATATTCGTTTATCGGTAATTCTTCGGCTAAAGAAGTATTTTTTTTGGATCTGCTTCTTTAAAAAAGCGAACTCTGGATTCTCTCACGACACCTAGCTTCTAACCGATGCCATATTCACAGAGAACGCTGTCTAACGTCATCAAGGACCACCTCCTTTAACCCTAGAAACCGCTCCCTGGGAACAAGCTCGGTACTTCGCTTTTGCCTGCCCTGTGCCGCTGAGCCCTTCACCAAGTTCCGCGCGAGGGCGCTCTCCTTGCCGCGACTCATCACGCGGTCTCCTCCCAGCCAAGAGGCCCTGTCACAGGCGGGCGCAGACCCCGAACCGATCTCGCCTTATTAAATTATAGAAATCTTTTTTTTTTTAAGAGGCGGAGCAGCCCTTTCTGCTCTCACACGCCAGATAAGGCTCCCAAGTTCCGGGAAACGCCACAGGAAACGGAAATGGCTACTCCCTTGCCAGCGCGCGCGTCGGGTTGCATTACCCTCCTTGCATGGGGCCTTTTGGGGCGGTCCTCAGCGTTGCCTGCACGAATATCTAACAGGTCTGCGACGAATAGATCCCGAAACTTTACATCGTGTTTTCTAACAAGCCTGCTGACAGGCACTATGAAAATCCAAGCGGAGAGAAGCCCAAGCAATGAGGCCACCGCTGTACCAATCATCCTTTCCAAGCCTGGGCCGTAGTCGGCCTTCCCGCCCCCGCTTCCCCCGCCCAGCACTAGGGGGCCTGCATACGGTCAGGCAGCAGCCAGGGCGACTTCCTTCCTCTCTGGGCAAGATGGCCGGTGGCGAGGCTGGAGTGACTCTGGGGCAGCCGCATCTTTCGCGCCAGGATCTCGCCACCTTGGTGAGATTTCGCTTTGGGAGGATACGGAGTGAACTCGGGAGTGGGGATGACCGAGACTCCCGGGAGGCATTAGGACGAGTTAGTGCCGGGCTGTCGGGAGTATGGGCTAGGAGGGAGTCCCGGAGACAGGCGCCCTAACCCGCGCTCGCGCCGCCACCTGTACCTCGGCCTGTCTGCGTGCTGGGCTCGGGGGTGTGCGATAGTGAGGTCTCAAGCTTCTGAAGGATTCGGTGGCAGGGTCTTCGTGTTGAATGTCATTAAGGTTTTCACCTCTGAAGGTTTGGAAGGGGGGATGTCTAGACACAGTCCTTGGTGCTAATATTCCCCAAATGGGAGGCTTCCGGGTTCCAGATATTTCATAGTTGAGTGGAGGTATGACAACGAAGGGTCCCAGCCGTAAGAGTACAAGACTGCTTATACGGAAGAGGTGCATTTGAAGTAGAAGAGAGCTGTACAAATGGTGGCGAGCTGTAGATAGCGAGTGTAAAGTCAGAGGAAAAGTTCTGATTTGTCTTATGTGCCGTGTTTTAAAATATGTTTCATTGCAGGATGTTAGCAAGTTGACGCCACTTTCACATGAAGTTATCAGCAGACAAGCCACAATTAATATAGGTAAGATAAGAATAACTTGGGGACTGACTTGCTTTATCTTCAACAAGTAATTTTAACTTCACCTTTTGTATGGTTTCCTAATCAAGAAATAGATGTTGAGCCCTGGTGAGCAAGGTGACTGCCAGATTTTTGGGGGGGAAGACACAAAGGATGCTGTCATCTAGCTTACAGACTCGGTGAGAAGAAAAAATAAAGACATAGAAGTTTAATAGCATAAGGCAGTATGTAGTCATATGTAGAAGTTTAAGGAAGAGGTGAAAATGCAACTGTGCTTGCCACAAAGTATTGTTGCAAGGGCAGAGTTTACAAAAGTTTTATTTGATGTATAAGCTATGATTAAATGTTTTTTTCATAATTGGCACCTAGAACTTTAGAGAAGTTATGTTGACTGTAAATTTTGGACATTTTGAGAGTCTGTACTGACTGCAGAGTAAAACCTAGTTAAAGCTAAGACTCTACCATGAGACCATTAAAAAGTTATAAAATACGTGTTATCCTTGACAGCATTACAGTAATTAAACTTAGGTTGTTTTCTTGTTTTCATGAATTCCTTTTTGTTGTGTCAAGGTTCATTGAACCTATTTATTTTGGAAATACTGGAAAGTTTCTTAATATACAAGATTTTATGTACTTTTTTAACATGCTTAACTGAAAGCAGTCTTTTCTATGGTTAAAAACATAAGGTTCTTTTATTAGATTGAGTATGCTTTTTAAATAAAGCTGCTAGTTACATGGAAAGTTTTCTTTAGTCTTGTATTAGAAGAAGTTTGTAGTAGGAAAGGATATGTAGGAGGACAAAGTGAAGTCATTGCTTTGGGTTTTCCATGAACACTATTTGAAAAAAAATTTCTTGTAATTCAGTACACCTGAGTTAATTTTTGATTCTTTGTCTATAGGTACAATTGGCCATGTAGCTCATGGGAAATCCACAGTTGTCAAAGCTATTTCTGGAGTTCATACTGTCAGGTTCAAAAATGAACTAGAAAGAAATATTACAATCAAGCTTGGATATGCTAATGCTAAGGTGAGCTATATACTGTGGAACTATAAATTATTTAATTTTGATTGTTGTACAGATAACAAATCCAGATCTTTTTTCATTGAAACTTTTAGATTTATAAACTTGATGACCCAAGTTGCCCGCGACCAGAATGTTATAGATCCTGTGGGAGTAGTACACCTGATGAGTTTCCTACAGACATTCCAGGGACCAAAGGGAACTTCAAATTAGTCAGGTGACCTCTTTTGTGCTAAAAAAAACTTATTCTTCTGTTGTCTTATGCTTTTTGAAGTATTCAAGATATTAAACAATTAACCTCATTGCTGGATGGTTGTTTTTTTTTTTTAAAGTAAGATTTATTGAAAGGACATAAAAGCTCCCACAGTGGGAGGTGACCCGAAGGGGTTACCCGGTTTTGTTATTTTTCTCTTGTTTTTATTACCTGTATTGATAATTTGAACAGTCAAGTATTTAAACTTAAGTTAAACTACTTACATGGCTGGGTACGATGGTGACTCTTGTAATCCCACCACTTTGCGAGGCCGAGGTGGGAGGATCAACATAAGGTTGGGGAACGAAGCGAGACCCTGTCTTTATTTAAAAACAAACTTACATGCAAGTTCTTCAAACTAAAAGTATCACATAAGCAAAATGGAATATAGGAAGACAAAACTACACAACTCGTTGGATTTAAAGATTTTTTTTTTCAGAGGGTCTCACTCTGTCACTCAGGCTGGAGTACAGTGGCAGGATCATGGCTCAACGCAGCCTCAAATTTCTGGATTCAAGAGATCCTTCTGCCTTAGCCTCATGAGTAGGTGAAACTATAGGTGCATACTACCAGGCCTGACTATTTTCCTAGGTTTTGTGAGTTTCTTAGATTTATTTATTTATTTATTTTGAGTCAGAGTCTCATTTTGTCACCCAGGCTGGAGTACAGTGGCATGATCATGGCTGTCCACGCCCAGCTAATTTTTGAATTTTTTTTTTTTTTTTTTTGTAGAGATAGGTCTCGCCATGTTGCCTAGGCTTGTCTTAAACTCCTGGGCTCACCTCCCAAATTGCCGGGGTTACAAGCATGAGCCACCGTGCCCAGCACTGAATTTCTCTTAAACAGTGTTGTTTCTGTTTATTAGATAGGAGAAGAACAAAGCCATTCTTAATAATTATTTCTCTAAAACACTTGAACTTATTCCTCACCTATTTTCTGAATATGATTGCATATCCTGGGTCTTTATCAGAGGATACTGACGTATGTCTAGTAATGTTTATGGGGCTTGGAGATACCCACAGGGAAGTTTTAAATCAGGCAGGATTGGGACTAGGGAGAGATGAGTGAGGCATTCACTTCAGGCCCAACATTTAAGTGGAAGGGGGAGAAATATGCCCAAAAAACTCAACAATCAGGATAAATGTCTTAATGCAATGTTTTTGAAATTAATGCAAAAAATTGAACAGGATATCAGAATTTTAAATAAAGGTATACTCAGATTGGTGATTTTTTTTTTTTTTTTACTTCAGCTGGCATTATTTCTGATCTGTTTTTATTTAAAATTTTGGTGTTTTGTCTATTAAATTTTTACATTAATTTTGATTTTTTAAAATATTTATCTTGATAACTGTGTTTTTTGGCATCCCCTTAAGTTTTCCACTTGCCTCACTATAGTCCTGGCCCTGATCAGGGATCAACAGACTTTTTCTGTAAAGGGCCAAATAATAAATACTTTCAGCTTTGCAGGTCATAATATTCCAGTTTTTTGAGATAGTTTTGGCAAATTGTTTTTTTTTTTCCAGATAATTAGAAAATTATCTCTGATAAACTGAAAAAATTGCCTCATTCTGTTAACAAGTCATCAGATTTTAGCTTTTTGCTTATTTTTTTTTTAAGTTTCCCACCAAGATAATCAGAAGATTTCAGCTTTTAAATCAATGACATTTCCCGGTATATACCATATATTGTTACTCTATACCATATTCACTTTGATTGACTTTGACTGGGAGGCTGAGACAGCAAGAGGATTGCTTGAGGTCAGGAGTTTGAGACCAGCCTGGACACATAGCAAAACCCTGTCTCTATAGAAAAGAAAAGAAAAAAAAAACTAGTTGGGCGTGGCAGCTCACTCATGTAGTCCTAGCTACTTGGTAGGCAGAGGTAGGAGGATTGCTTGAGCCCAGGAGTTTGAGACTGTAGTGAGCTGTGGATTGCACCACTGCATGCCTGCATGGGTGACAGTGAGACCATCCCTTAAAAAATAAATGAATACATTTTTTAAAAAGGAAATCTATAGCTTGCATGTTTAACTAGTGATTGATTTTAAGGCTGATTGTTATTTCTCCATTGTTAGACATGTTTCCTTTGTTGACTGTCCTGGCCATGATATTTTGATGGCCACTATGCTGAACGGTGCAGCAGTAATGGATGCAGCTCTTCTGTTGATTGGTAAATACATAAGAATTGGTTTAAAGAAATAAATGTGGAACAAATCCAAGATGGAATATTTAGAGGGGAACTAAGGCTTTTAAGGGTCATATCTATTGCCTAATGGTGACATGAGTGGAAACATAACGTGTCATCCAGAATGACATACCTACCTACCAGCTATCACAAGATAGTAAACAAGATACACCTGGGGCTGATAGCTTATGAGAAGTGTTATGGTAGCATCCAAGAAAAAGACCAATAGTGCATTTTTCTCATTTATATCTTGTGAGATGATTTATTATCTCAACTTACATTTATCTTTATTTATATGTGTTGTGAGGTTTTAGTTAGTGTTCTTCCCTCCCTTTATTTAGGAGTAGCCTCTGATATTAGTTAAAATGCATAGACAGTATTAAGTGTCTTTTCCTCTTTACTCTCTGCCTGTCAGGAGCTTGGTTGGGGCCAGAACATTTCTAAGATTGGATAGAACTAGCAGGTTATTCCTTTTGCCTGAGCAGAATCTGAGGGCACACCCTAAGAAGCCAAACTTGTTGATTTCAAGCTTCTTGCTTAGGACCAGGAATGGGAGCAAGAAGATTGGGAGGTTCCAGTGAATGCAGGCACAGAGGATGAAGCAGGGATAAAAGGTGGATGCTTGGCAACAATACCCAGGACTTTTGCCTTGAGTAGGGCTAGAACATTCAAAAGTCTTCTTTATTAGATGCCAGCTTTGTGTGTGTGTGTGGGGGGGTGGGCTAGTGATAAAATATACTCAGAATTTACCATTTTAGCTATATATAAGGTGTACAATTGGGTGGCATTAAGTACATTCACAGTGTTGTACAATATAGTGGCTATAACATCATCACTATCCAGTTCCCAGAACTTTTTCACCAGTTTTGGAAACTGATGAAACCCCATATCCTTTAAGCAATTGTGATCCCTCCCTCTCCCCAGCCACTAGCAACCAATAATCTGCTTTCTCTCTGCATTTGCCTGCCTATTCCAACTATTCTTACTTACATCCATTTTTTTTTATTCTTCATCAACTAGCTGGTAATGAATCTTGCCCTCAGCCTCAGACTTCTGAACACCTGGCTGCTATAGAGATCATGAAGCTGAAGCATATTTTGATTCTACAAAACAAAATTGACTTGGTAAAAGAAAGTCAAGCTAAAGAGCAGTATGAGCAGATCCTTGCATTTGTACAAGGTAAGAAACTATGATAGCTAATACATCTGTGAATCACTTTGAGAGGCATTTAATTTGCATACTAAATGTTAAATTAACTATTGATATATTATCTAAAACAAGGTAAATTGATGAATCTTGAGGCTTTTTACCTACTACTTGTTAACAATCTGATGTAATTAATGAAATCTATGTTTCTGAATTTAACATACTAAAATATATTTTTGCTGCCTGAAAGTTAGAACTGAGACTGTATTCTGGAAACTCTATCTTCAGAGTTTAAAAAAAAAAAACTCCTCAGTGACAATAAAATGAATAAAATCTTTTTTTCAAAATTAAATCTTACACTATTTAATCTTACTGAGTAGCTACTTTCAGATTTGGAAGTGAGTGATTGATTTAATCTTTATAGTATCCCTTTCTCTTAACAGCATAATGATTTTCATTTTGGGAAAGACACGCATCTTATTGTTGACATTTGATCCTCTCTTAGTCTCTTTCTTGTTAGAAAGGTTAACTTCCAGCCAGGCTCGGTGGCTCAGCCTGTAATCCCGCGCCTTTGGGTGGCTGAGGTGAGTGGA
>NW_007253953.1:40769-42673 GCF_000164805.1 Carlito syrichta
AGGTGTAAGGATCGCCGGAGCCCAGCAGGTCGAGACTGCGGTGGCCGGGAGCGGCCACTGCACTCCAGTCTGGGCAACTGAGTGAGACTCCAACTCAAAAAAAAAATAAAAAGAAAAGAAAAAAAAGAAAGGTTAACTTCCTGTAAACCCAGTTCTGTTATCATGAAAAAGAATAAGTTATGTTGATTAAAATCTAATTGGTCCATTTCTTTGACTAGCCTGTTTGACTTATAATTAATAAGGAGCAAATATTATGTCAGCAGTTTTTAATTAGCAAAGAGTCTGTAATTTTATCTTGACATTTATTAGAAGATTAATTATACGTTATTAGAATCTTTTCAATTAGTAAAGTGCTCTTTCCCAGGAGTGTTAGTATTTTATTCCTTTTTTTTTTTTTTTGAGTTGGATTCTCACTGTCGTCCAGACTGGAGTGCAGTGGCCGCTCCCAGCCACCGCAGCCTCGACCTGCTGGGCTCCGGCGATCCTTCCTCCTCAGCCTTCCGAGAAGCTGGAACTACGGGTGCGTGCTACCATACCCGGCTCATTTTGATTTGTTGTAGAGATGAGGTCTCGCCAAGTTGCCCAGGTGGGTTTCGAACCCATGGGCTCAGGCAATCCACTCAAAGGTGTGGGTTACTTTATCAAATTCATAGAAATTGACCCTTTCTGTCAATGACACTGTGTTATTCATCTCTCAGCCTCTCAAAGGTGCAGAATTACAGGCTGAGCCACTGAGCCCAGCTATATCTTGACATTTTAAATATGAGTCTGTGTGCCCTCAGATTGTAGGTAATATATTTTGTGGGCTTGTGTTTATCAAGTTAAGCTTTCTTATTTACTAAAATCAAAATTTATTGTACACCCTTTTTAGAATGTAGTCTTTGTCCTGAACATGTGATCCATTTTTTTCTGCAGACTCTCAAAAGGGTTAATTTTTTCTTTTGAGTCAGGGTATCACTCTGTCACCCAGGCTAGAGTGCGGTGACATATCATGAATCAGTGCAACCTTAACCTCCTGTACTCAGGCTATCCTCCCTCCACTGCCCTTGGAGTAGTCAGAACTAAAGGCCAGTGCCACCATACCCAGCTAATTTTTAGAGGTTTCACTGTGTTGCCTAGGCTGGTCACAAACTCCTGGGTTCAAGCCATCCTCCCATCTCTGCTTCTCAAAGTGCTCTTGTTATAAGTGTAAGCCATGCTTCTTGCCTATTTTTAACTTAAGCTAATTTTAATATGTGTATATGTGCATTGGAGTCCACATCACAGAGTTACTGTTCCACTTGTAACCTCCAAATGCTCTATAATCCTGTCACATAAATAACAATTACTCATGACTTCAACATTTTTTATTTTTAGTAGCAGTCTCACTCTGTCATCTCTCATTTAGGCCAGAGTACAATGCCATAATCGCAACTCACTACAGCTTTAAACTTCTGGACTTGAGTCATCCCATCACCTCAGGGTCCTGAGAAGCTGTGACTACAAACATGTGCCACCATGTCTGGCTAATTTTCCACGTTGGCCTCCCAAAATGCTAGGATTACAGGCATGAGTCACAGCAACTGGCCCCCGTGACTATTTAAAAAAACATTTTTATTTATTGAGGCAAAGACAATTGTATTTATTTTTTGATGTGGTCTTGCTCTGTTGCCCTGGCTGAGATACACTAGAAGGATCATCATTCACCACACCCTCAACTCTGTGCTCAGGATCCTTCCACCTCAAGCCTCACCAGAAGCTGGGATTATGGGCTTACAGGCAAGAAATACCACACCCATTTTTTTTTTTTGGTTTTTTTTGTTTTGTTTTCTTTTGAGTTGGAGTTTCACTCTGTCACCCAGACTGGAGTGCAGTGGCCGCTCCCGGCCACCGCAGCCTAGACCTGCTGGGCTCCGGCGATCCTT
>NW_007253953.1:42693-45675 GCF_000164805.1 Carlito syrichta
AACCCCCCCCAAAAAAAATCCAAAAAACATGCTTATCATTTTATTAAATAAACATTTTTTTCCCTTAAAGGGAATAGTGTTCACTTTCAGGAGTAAAAAACGTAAAGTAGTATATTTTTCTAAACAGTTACCACTTTCTACTTGTTGCTGACATTTGTATGAGGTTGTTTAGGCATTTTAGTAGTCTTAATTGTTTTATGTAGCAGATATGTAGACTAAGTATTATAAAACTGAAGAATTTTGATCTTCCTGAATTTTGTTGTATAGGTACAGTAGCAGAAGGAGCTCCCATCATTCCAATTTCTGCTCAGTTAAAATATAATATTGAAGTTGT
The DNA here is from genome assembly GCF_000164805.1 of Carlito syrichta. NCBI lineage: Eukaryota > Metazoa > Chordata > Mammalia > Primates > Tarsiidae > Carlito > Carlito syrichta. The sequence goes on from NW_007253953.1 coordinate 43,028, forward strand.
TTGTGAGTACATAGTAAAGAAAATTCCAGTACCCCCAAGAGACTTTACTTCAGAACCCCGACTTATTGGTAAGTGATAGGAAATCCTTATAAATCCTTTTCTAAACTGGTGATTCTTCTTTAAGGGTGTTTATTAGTATTTTCTCTTTCTCCAGTGATGATAATAAATTTATAAAAGTTTTTTTGAAATCAGTTAATTCTGAGATTGTATTGGCAATGATAGATTGTGTTACTAGATGAAGGACAGAACCCTGAATTCAGTAGGAACTGTTCATCTTTCTGTGCAATATATGGTTTGTTGTATGATCCAGTTGGAGTAATATAGTGTTCTCTATGGAATTATAATGTTTTAGTCAAGATGTTAGAACCTTATGCAAATGATGTACCATTAATGAAGAACTGATATTGGTTTAATTTGATCATCTAAGCTTGTAGTTCCTATACAAGGATGTAGGAGCCTTTTCAAAACAGACATTTGAGCCCTTCTGGGCCTGGCCTTCATCCGGTGCTCCTGTGTGTTTGGTGGGAAATGGTTTCTTAGGTAACCTAAGTGCAGGTCATGTAGTCCTAGTGTTGTTTGTAGGTTTTTCTGGGTTTTTTTCCCTGAGTTGGGGTCTCACTGCAGCCTTGCCCTCCTGGGCTAAGGTGATCCTTCTGCCTCAGCCTCCTGAGTAGCTGGGACTACAGATACACACCACAACACCTGGCTAATTTTTTGGTTTTTGTAGAGACAAGGTTTCACTGTGTTGCCCATGCTGGTCTCACTCCCAGGCGCAAATGATTCTCCCACCTTGGCTTTCCAAAGTGCTGGGATCGCAGGCATGAACCACCACTCCCAGACTTGTTTTATAGTTTTAAAGCAAAATTTTCATTACAGAAGTCATATAATAGAGCCAATATAAAGAAAATGTTCATAGTCTCCCTGCCTTCCAGATGAAGTCCCTTCGCCCTGAAATAAGCAAAGTTAATATTTGACTTGCATTACTATTCCTACACCTTTCTCTTTGTATTGTCATGTATAAGCATACACATATGTGGATTCTGATTTTTCTTTGTGGCAGTGGGATCATATTATGCATATTTTTGTAATTTTTTTCTTAACAGTATACGAATTTTATCTTTCCAAAATCATTACATATAGCTCTAGAACTCTTAACATTTATTAATAGCTCCATGATACTCCATAGTCCTAGTATACCATAATATGCCACCTATTAATGAACTTTCAAGTTATTTTCCTTTTTCCCATTATAAATAAGGCTATAGTAAGCATTAGCGTAATACTTAGATTTTGTTACAAAGTCACCCTTTTGGTGTAAATCCAATATGGCAAATATTTTTAAATTAATTTGGAAAAGAATTTTTTTTAAAGTTAAAATGAACAGAATTGGCTTTAATTTGTTTTTTGTTTGTTTTGTTTTGTTTAGTTATTAGATCTTTTGATGTCAACAAACCTGGCTGTGAAGTTGATGACCTTAAGGGGGGTGTAGCTGGTGGTAGTATTCTAAAAGGAGTATTAAAGGTAAAGTAAATTCTGGTTGCTGTATTTTTGTTTTGCTTTTTGTTTTGCCTGTCTCAATCAGAAAAAAGTATGGATAATACATATTGAAAAATGAATTTTTTTCCATGATGTCTGGATTTGATACAGATTTCTCTTTTGTTAATTCAGGTAAAATATACATATAAAATTTACCATCTTTGCCATTTTTAAGTGGACAGTTAAGTGGTAATAACTATATTTGTATTCTTTTTGCCCCCCTTCATTCCTCCCACCTCCCTACCCTTTGGCCTCTGGTAGCTACCTGTCTACATATCTATCTCCTTGAGATCCACTTTTTTAGCTCCCATATGTGAGTGAAAATATGCCATATTTGTCTTTCTGTGCCTGACTTATCTTACTTAACATAATGGCATTCCAGTTCCATCCATGTTGCTGCAAATGGCAGGATTTCATTGTTTTTTATGGCTAGATAGTATTCCATTATGTCTATGTACCCCATTTTCATCTGTTGATGGACACTTAAATCAATTCCATATATTGGGTATTGTGAACAGTGCTGCAATAAACATGAGAGTGCAGATATCTTTTTGATATATTGCTTTCCCTTTTTTTGGATATATACCTAGTAGTGAAATTGCTGCATCATATGGTGGTTCTGTTTTTGGTTTTTTGAGGAACTTCATAGTGCTCTTCATAGTGGCTATGCTAATTTACATTCCTTGATACAGATTACTTTGTTTACTATTATGTCTTTTAAACATATCTAACCTCTAAATGTATAAGCTTCTTGTAAGTATGGAGCACATGAGCACATTTTATATGGTGTTAGTCTTGTGTGGTAGGTAGTTAGCAAAAGTTGGATGGTTCTGATTTTGAAAATCTTGCTCACTTTTTTTTTTTTTTGAGTTGGAGTCTCTCTCGGTCACCCAGACTGGAGTGCAGTGGCCGCTCCCGGCCACCGCAGCCTCAATCTGCTGGGCTCTGGCGATCCTTCCGCCTCAGCCTTCCGAGTAGCCAGAATTACAGGCGCGTGCTACCACGTCCGGCTAATTTTTTTGATTTATTGTAGAGATGAGGTCTCGCCTGCCCAGGCGGGTCTCGAACCCGCGGGCTCAGGCAATCCACTCTCCTCAGCCTCCCAAAGGCGC
>NW_007253953.1:45695-70903 GCF_000164805.1 Carlito syrichta
TTTTTTTTTTTTTTTTTGAGTAGGGGTCTCACTCTGTTGCCCAGGCTGGAGTGTAGTGGCATGCTCACGGCCACCACAGCCTTGACCTGCTGGGCTCAGGCAATCCTTCCAAGTAGCTGGGACTATAGGCACGTGCCACTACTACTGGCTACTTTTTTGATTTATTATAGAGATGAGATCTCACCAAGTTGCCCAGGCTGGTCTCAAATCCTTGGGCTCAGGCAGTCCTCTCGTCTCTGCTTCCCAAATTGCTGGGATTACAGGCATGAGCCACCACACCTGGCCTTTTTTAAAAAAAAATTTTATTTTTTTTGAGTTAGTGTCTTACTCTGTCACCCAGGCTGAAGTGCAGTGGCATGCTCACGGCCACCGCAGTCTCAACCTGCTGGGCTCAGGCATTCCTTCCGCCTCAGCCTTCCAAGTAGCTGGAACTATAGGCGCATGCTACCTTGCCTGGCTAGTTTTTTGATTTATTGTAGAGATGAGGTCTTGCCAAGTTGCCCAGGTGGGTCTCGAACCCGTGGGCTCAGGCAATCCACTCACCTCAGCCTCCCAAAGCGTGGGATTACAGGCTGAGCCACCGAGCCCGGCTTGAATGAGTGATCTTATAAACAAATACAGGAAGTACTGAAATACTGGAAGCATTGCCTTTTTAGTTTTGTGATCTTCTTGTTGGAATTTATGACAGGTAAATGATAATTGTGTTGTATCACAGTAATTCTAATTACTAATGATATATTTACAGGTTGGCCAGGAGATAGAAGTCAGACCTGGTATTGTTTCCAAAGATAGTGAAGGAAAACTCATGTGTAAACCAATCTTTTCCAAAATTGTTTCACTTTTTGCGGAGCATAATGATCTTCAGTATGCTGCTCCAGGGGGTCTGATTGGTAAGACTTTTCCTCTCTTTTCCTTTAATTTGTGGCTACTTATGATATTTTTCATGGGAAATGGATTACTCAGAAAGATACAGTGTAGAATTTTAATTGGGTATTTTAATTGGATGGAGTGGGGAAATACTCATGTGGTTAAGCTCTTGTTTTATGTTATTAGATGAGATTTCATGTGTTTGTAAAAATTATTTTTAAACATATAAAAGGATACATTTTGGTTGAGTATGTAAGGTAATTCCTTTTTAGCAATAACAAAATAAATTTTATGACCTAATGTTGGAGGTACCTAACTATACTTTTTTGTTTTTTGTCGACATGGTTTTGGGGTAGAGAGTGGTTGCTTTTTATATGTTTTGCAAATGGGACGTTACCCACAAATGTCAGTTGAATGACATCAGATTATATTTACACTGAGATGGGAATGAAAGAAGCTAACTTATTATATAGGAATTACTGAAATAATTTAAAGTTTTTCTACTCCCTTACAACTATATTACTAGGTACCTGGAAAAATGCAAGATTCGGTGAGAATTAGAGGTATTGTTGTACCTCTGGATTAAAGAAGAAAATGGTGAAGAAGCAGTTTATTCTACATTAAACTAATTGGTTCTCTTGTTTGTTTGATTGATTGAGTCAGAGTCTCACTCTGTTGCCCAGGCTTGAGTGCAGTGGCACACTCAAGGCCACTGCAGCCTTGATCTGCTGAGCTCAGGCAGTCCTTCTGTCTCAGCCTTCCAAGTAACTGGAACTACAAGCACACACCACCACACCTGGCTAATTTTTTGACATTGTAGAGGCAAGGTCTCACCATGTTGCCCAAGCTGGTCTCAAACCCCTGGGCTCAGGCAGTCCTCTTGACTTTGCCTCCTAAAGTGCTGGGATTACAGGTTAAACCACCACACCTGGCTGGTTCTCTGATATTTGAGTATATAGTTCATTTTTTCTTTCTGTTCTGTAATTAAGAGTTTATTGCACCGGTCACCATAGCTCTCACCTGTAATTCAGAGCTTTGGGATGCTTAGGCAGGAGGATCACTTCTGGCCAGGAGTTCAAGACTAGATTGAGCAAACATTTAAACCCATCTCTACAAAAAAAATTTTTTTAATTTCCAAGTGTGCTGGTACACACCTGTAGTCCTATCTACTCAGGGGACTAAGGCAGGAGAATCATTTGAACCCAGCAATTCAAGATTACAGTAAGCTATGGTTGAGCCACTCACTCCAGTCTGGGTGACAGAGTGAGACCCTGTCTCCAAAAAAAAAAAAAAGTTCACCATCAGGATTTAATCTTTTATTGTAAACAGGAAAACTCTAGAAATATTTTTTTAAAATAACTTAAGGAACTTTTCAAACATAGGAGAGGATAACCCCCACGTAGCCACCACTCAGATTCAGCAGTTATTAATATTTTACCAATTTTTTTTTTTTTTTAATGAGACAAGTTCTTACTCTGTCATCCAGGCTGGAGTGCAGTGATGCAATCGTAGCTCACTGCAACTTGGAACTCCTGGGCTCAAGTGAGCCTCCCGCCTCAACCTCCTGAGTAGCTATGATTACATACAGGTGTGTGCCACCATACCCAGCTAATATTTTTATTTTTTGGAGAGATGAGTTCTTTTTTTTCTTTTTCTTTTTTTGGAGTTGGAGTCTCACCCAGGCTGGAAATGCGGTGGCACGCTCACAGCCACCACAGCCTTGACCTACTGGGCTCATGTTATCCTTCCACTTCAGCCTTCCAAGTAAGTGAAACTATAGCTGCACACCACCATGCCCAGCTAATTTTTTTGATTTATTGTAGAGACGAGGTCTCGCCATGTTGCCCAAGCTGGTCTTGAACCAATGGGCTCAGGCAATCCTCTCACCTCCCCAAACTGCTAGGATTATAGGCGTGAGCCACTGTGCCTGGCTATTTTTCCAGTCTTACTTCACCTATATATCTTCCTTCCCCTTCCCTCAAGATGCAACTACAATTTTTTTTAAATTTTAATTTGAAAGATGTGGGGTACAATTCAGGATTGGGTATGTAAGTGGTCATGGGCCTCCCTTTGGTCCCCACTTTGCCTGATTTGAGATCAAGTACTCTTATTGATGTTGTGTCCTCCCCTCCACCCCAGTAAAATATTTTGAAGTGGATCCCAGGAATTATGAAATCTTTAAACTCTAAGCTCACTCTTTCTCTCCCTTTTTAAAAAAAAATTTTATTTTAAAGATGTGGGGTGCAATTTGGGGTTAGGTATATAAATGTTCATTGTGTAGGTACCCTTGTTGATGAGGTGTGCCCCCTCCTCCCCTGGCACTTTCCCACTACCCTTTTTTTTTCCTGAGTCAGAGTCTCATTCTGTCCCCCAGGTTGGAGTTTAGTGGCACTGTCATGGCTCACCGCACCCTTGACTTCCTGGGCTCAGGTGTTCCTTCTGCCTCAGCCTCCTGAATATCTGGGACTACAGGTGTACAGCACCACACTCGGCTAGTTTTATTTATTTATTTTTTGTAGAGATGAGGTCTCTCTATGTTGCCTAGGTTGGTTTCGAACTCTTGGGGTCAGCAGTTCTCCCTTCTCAGCCTCCCAAAGTTACTGGTATTACAGGTGAGTCACCACGCCTGGCCTAAGCTCTTTTTGATCACCTTTCTGGAGAGAAATGGCGTGCAAATATTCTGCAAACTACTCATTATGAATTTTGTGCCTTTTTTTGGTTGAGGTCTCACTCTGCCTCCCAGGCTGGAGTACAGTGGCTTGATTGCATCTCACTAGCAGCCTCTACCTCCTGGGCTCAGGCTATCCTTCTGCCTCTGCCTCTCAAGTAGCTGAGACTACAGTCATGGGCCACCATGCCCAACAATTTTTTTTTTCTTTGTAGTGACAAGGTCTCACTGTGTTGCCCAGGCTGATCTTGAGCTCCTGGGCTCAAATGATCCTCCCATCTCAGCCTCCCAAGCTGCTGGGATTACAGGCGTGAAAACATCACACCCAGCCTGAATCTTGTATCTTTTCAGTCTTTATTAAGTTTATTCAGACTTATTTAAAATTTGGTCATTATCTTTATTTGCCCTTTGTTTAGAACTTAAATCAAGAGAATCTTTGTTCTCAATTGCCTGATCAACCTGTGAGTTTGCAATTCTGTTTCTTCAGGTAAAGCAGGTATTTTGTTATTCCTATGTAGCTATTATATATATAAGTATGAAAATACAACTTTGTATTAAAATGTTTAGGTATATGCCATGCTAGTTTGACTAAGCTTTGGGGTAAGTAATTCACTTTATTGGTATTTTAGGAAATAAAAAGTTGGACTATATATATTTTATTTTATATTAGGTGTTGGAACAAAAATTGACCCCACTTTGTGCCGAGCTGACAGAATGGTTGGACAGGTGCTTGGTGCAGTCGGAGCCTTACCTGAGATATTCACAGAATTGGAAATTTCCTATTTCTTACTTAGACGGCTTCTAGGTGTACGCACTGAAGGAGACAAGAAAGCAGCAAAGGTAAGTGCTTTTTATAATTTCTGTTTCAAAAGAAGTGATAAATGGGATGTTAAACCAGTTTTGGTTTTTATTCTTCATAATTAACATGAAATAAGGAAAGTAAGTTTGGTTTCCCAAAAATCAAGAACTTCTATATGGTAATCAGTTTAAGGTTAAAAAAAAAATGTGAAGAAACAAACATTAAAAAAAAAAGGGGGAAAGGTATTTGTGTCATGTATGACATTCCTAATAATTTTCTTAAAAGATCTCAGATTAGGTTGACAGAGATGGGAAATTGCTGACACTTGGGGTGGCAAAGATGTAGGGGAATATAGACAGTCATGCTTTTTGCAAAAGTGTAAATTGGTAGTACTTCCTGAGAGAGAAATGTGGTGATACTTTATGTCAACACTATCCCAGAAAATTTCACTGAAACTTTTTAAAAATAGCATAGTATTTATTATGGGACTATCCGTTTAGTGGGAAAATGTGCTACTTTAAAACTTTATATATGTATTGACATAGAAAGAGCTCGAAAATATAGTCAACCAGGAAAGAGAAACAAGTGATGGGTGAGTTATAGAATTCTCTCTTAACAGTTGTAATACTAGGCTTTCTATTACAAAGTTATAAATGTCATGGTGAAAAATTCACACAGCACAAAAAAAATGACACGAAAAGTTATTTTCATGAGTGTGATAAGGAAAGAAATCAATGTGACTGTGGGTCATGTGTTTATAAAACTAGGTTTGTCATGTTTTTAAAGATTTCTCTAATAATTTTTTTTAATCATTTGGCTTTTGATAAAAATATGAAACCATTGAAACAGTGGTCTGAACTTGGGCATTAGGCTTTAAGTGAGGAAAGCAGCCATTGTGGAATTATAGCTTAATAAAATTCAAAATAACCTTGTGTGGTAGCCAATTTTACGGAGACTCAGAGAGTTCCAATAACTGGCTTAAGGTGGAATTGGACCTCTAGAGCCACCTTATTAACTTTTACATAACTATTGTCCTGCCTCTCCCCCTTTTGGGAAATTTTGTACCTCATTTCTACTATGCAAGTTATTCAAAATTTTAAGAATTCCTGTTTCGTGATTACTAGCTTATTTTTTAAAGGTAAATGTTGTGTAAGTTCGGTGGGTGCTAGATAAACCTGTTTACCACCTTTAGACTATATGTAGTTTAAATCCCTTTACAGTGAAATTTCTGTAGAATTTCTTTTTCTTTTATGATTGACGTATTTCCAAAAGTATTTGATAAATTCCCACTTATTTTTGGAAAGCATCGTCTTGATTTGGGTCTCCTCCCCCCCCCAATTTATTCTCTAGGTGCAAAAGCTGTCTAAGAATGAAGTACTAATGGTGAACATAGGATCCCTGTCGACAGGAGGGAGAGTTAGTGCTGTCAAGGCTGATTTGGGCAAAATTGTTTTGACTAATCCCGTGTGCACTGAAGTAGGAGAAAAAATTGCCCTTAGCCGAAGAGTTGAGAAACACTGGCGGTAAGTTTATTAGCCTTTGCCACTGTCTAATAAAAAAGACACAGTCAATTTAAGTTCTTGGTGATGTACACACAAGTGGACACTCTTCTTTGGATACAACAGCTATTGTGACTTTAACTCTCAACTTTTTATTTGGATGACTTTGAAAATGATACTTCAGCCTTGATTTATAGCCCCATATTTTAGTCCTGTTATTGCAATTGGCTTCCCTTCCTCTTGGATATAGCCTATGCAAAACCCAATGTATTTTTGTTGTCTTTGACTTTGGGCACAACTTCACACTTAATAGAAAAATTGTAAGAATTGTACAGAAGGCTCCTATATACCCTTTTCTCAGATAGACACACATACACATTTATTTACACATATAAACTTATTTTCTGAACCATTTGAGTGGTAGGTTGTATATGTGATACTCCATGACCTCTTAACACTTCAGTGTATATTTCTCAAAAACAAGGATATTCTTACCTAACCACTTTAGGAATCTTAATATTGACAAATTACTGAAATCTATAGTCCATATTTCAGTTTTATCACTTATTCCTAATGTCTTTTATCTCCCTCCAGTTTAGAATCATGCGTCACATTGTTTCATGTCTCTTTGATCTCTTATCTGTAACTTTTTCAGCCTTTTTCTTACTTGACATTGGCAATTTTGAAGAATACAAGCTAGTTTTCTTTATAGAATGTTCTTCAGTTTAGGTTTACTTCATAGTTAGGTGATGATATCGCCCTCTTGGGAATCACAGCCAAAAGCACATGATATCTGACTGTTCCTCTTTGTTAAGGTCAACTTAGATTATGTGGTCAGGGTGTTGTCCAACTTCTCTACTTATACCCTTGCAACTAATAAGCTACCTGTGAGGAGATTCTGAGCTGTACAGATAACCCACTGCTCTTACAATTTCACACCCCTGGATTTAGCATCCACTGATGATTCTTGCCTGAAATTAAACTTGACTATAGTGATTGCAACAGATCACAGTGTCCCCTCCCCTAACTCTACCACCCCACATTTATCATAGGACATTCTTTCTTCTCTATTATTTACTTACCTATCCAGTTATAATATGGACTCATGGAGTCCTGTTTAATTCACTGGGTTGTGATCCATTACTGTCCTTACTTATTTTTGTGTGCATTGTTCAAGATTTCACCAATGGAGATCCTTCAGGCGGGCTCCTGTGTCCTTTTTTTAACACTCCCTTATTTTCTGGCCCAAGTTGTTCCACACTCATCCTGTACCTTCTCTGTGCCAGTTTTAGAACTGGCCATTGCTCTAAGGAACCCTGGCTTCTTGTAGTAGGAAGTGATACTTAAAAATGAAGATCTGAATGCTAGGTGTGCTCATTGCTCCTAGGGTGCTATTACTTCTAGGTCTCTTGAGTGGATAGAGCTAGGAAACACACATACATCTTTGGTTCCTAACTCTTTTTGCTCTTTCCCAGGTTAGTTACTGAATTTACCTCTTCCTTTCCCTTCTGTGTGACCTCATCATAGTCCATGCCACCAACATTTTTTACACTTAACAGTTACTGCAAAAGATTTCTAGTTTCCCTCTTCCTTTGTCACTTAAGAGCTAGTCAAAATTAATCTTCCTAAACTGGGCATGGTGGCTCATGCCTATAATCTCAGCACTTTGGGAGACTGAGGTGAGAGGATTACCTGAGCCCAGGAGTTCGAGACCAGCCTGGGAAACTTGGTGAGACCTTGTCCCAACAATAAATTTTTTTAAATTGCTGTGTGTGGTGGTACGCACCTGTGGTTCCAGCTACTTGGAAAACTGAGGCCAAAGGATTGTCTGAACCCACGAGGTCGACTATAGTAGCTGTAAGCGTGTCACTGCACTCCAGCCTGGGCAACAGAGTGAGACTCTGACTCAAAAGAAAAAAAAATTCCTAAAACATTTTATTATGCTGTGCTCAATATTTTCTAGTAACTTCTCATTATTTTCTAATATTTGGGACCTTTCTAGAAACATGCTTCAACTTGTTTAACCTTTCCTCCTGCTTTGTCTTATATAAACTCTCCAAATTAGACTACTCTGTTTTGATTGTCCCCATAATTATTAAATACTACTACTAATAATAATTATGATTATTATTGAGTCTGAGTCTTAATCTGTTGCTCAGGCTGGCATGATCATGGCTACCACAGCCTTGACCTGCTGGGCCCAGGTGATCCTTCCACCTCAGTCTTCCAGGTAGTTGAGACTACCCAGGTGCATGCCACCATGCCCGGCCAGTTCTATTTTATTGTAGAGACAAGGTCTTGCCATGTTGCCCAGGCTGGTCTTGAATTCCTAGGCTCCGGCAGTTCTCTTGCCTCAGCCTCCCCAATGTTCTGGGATTACAGGCATGAGCCACCGTCCCAGGTGATTGTTCCCATAATTATTCAAATTACCTTGACTCTGTTCATTCCTTACTACCTACCTTTTTTATTAAGGCTTTCCTGATATTGTGCCCCATGATGCTCTTATCACTCACTGTTCGTGATCTGAATTATTACTCTTTAACTTAAAAAGGTAATTTTTTGTTGTCTCGGGTAAATAATTCTGCTTTGTGGTGATTTATACTCATTTGATTTTACTCTCTGTGATTTAACTATCTGCTATTACAGACATACTGATTTCCAGTGTGTTTTAAAATATGTTTAAATAATAAACCTTTAAGAACTCTACACATAGAATGTATCATCACTTAGTTTAAATGGTACACTTTTTAGACTTGGACAGGTTTTAAAACAAAGGATCTTTTTGTAGTCTGCCCATCAATACTATGAGAAGATTCCAAATGAAATCTCAGGCTTTTCTTTAAAATTAGTGAGTATGTTAAAATTCTTAAGTAAGAGAGCATCTAAATGATCCTTACATTCTTTTGATTGTGGTTTTTACCCATATGTAGGTGGGTTTTGTTCCAGAAACTACATTTGAGGTAGCAGTATACAGCCTGATACACTGAAAGAGGGAGTAGAGGTCCTTTTGCTATTGAGAATAACCTGCTTATGGGACTGTGTGTTCCTCTAGCTTGTCTCTTGTTTTCCTTTACCAGCTAAGCTAAGGGCATTGTGATCTGTTGAGATGTTATTACCGATAGGAAAACAATTTTCAAGGAGAAAGGGATACAGAATGAGATTTTAAAAAGCAATCAGACTGAAGTGGTTTGTGTGCGTCATCATGTTTCCTTAGGTGGACTGAAGGACATTTCAATGATTCTAAAGAGGTAGCTATATTTTGACAAAGATGAGCATATTTATGGTAGCAATTTTCTTTTTCTTTTTTTTTTGAGTAGGAATCTCACTCTGTTGCTAAGGCTGGAGTGTAGTGGCACGCTCACAGCCACCGCAGCCTCTACCTACTGGGTTCAAGCAGTCCTTCCACCTCAGCCTTACAAGTAGTTGGAGCCACAGGTGCGGACCAAACATGCCTGGCTATTTTTTTTTTTTTTTTTGAGTTGGAGTCTCACTCTGTCACCCAGACTGGAGTGCAGTGGCCACTCCCGGCCACCGCAGCCTCGACCTGCTGGGCTCCGGCGATCCTTCCGCCTCAGCCTTCCAAGTAGCTGGAATTACAGGCATGTGCTACCACGCCCAGCTGGTTTTTAAAAATTTATTGTAGAGATGAGGTTTCGCTGCCCAGGCGGGTCTCGAACCCGTGGGCTCAGGCAATCCACTCACCTCAGCCTCCCAAAGGCACGGGATTACAGGCTGAGCCACCGAGCCCGGCTTGGCTGATTTTTTTAATTTATTTTAGAGACAGGGTCTCGCCAAGTTGCCCAGGCTGGTCTTGAACCCCTGAGCTCAGGCAATCCGCTCACTTCTGCCTCCCAAAGTACTAGAATTATAGGCATGAGCCACCATACCTGGCAGGTAGCAACTTTGTATTTGGTTTTCCTGTTTTTTGTTTTTTGTTTTCTTTAATGGAGGAACAGCCTTTGGGAACAAATTTGGTTTTAGAAGATAGGCAAGTAAAATCAGATCTATCATATGACTGTGTGGTAATGATAATAAAATGGATATTAAATTCATGATTTCTTTTCTTTTTCAGTTTAATTGGTTGGGGCCAGATAAGAAGAGGAGTGACAATCAAGCCAACAGTAGATGATGACTGAAGAATTCCAGTTAAACAATACAATTGGATGGAGTCGGAATTTCTCTTAACCTAAGGGGTTTATTTTCAAAGCAATACTAGGGAGTTTATTTCACAGCTCATTAGTAGGCAGCTGTAAGGTTATTCTAATTTTTTTGGTTATGAAAATTTAACCTCTAGTACTAAATTAAGGTCTACAATTTAAAAATTGGCATAATGTTAGATTGAATATACATTTTAGCAGAAGTTAAACATTCCCAAATAATGTCTAATTTGTACGTCAGTGCAGGTTGAAATTAAACTGTTTGCTACAATCAGCCTTTGCCATAGCACACACGTACCACTGAATCTATTTGAACCTATTTGAAATAGTTTTTCTTTTTTCATGATTCATCTTTGAGTAGCTCCAGGCTGAGGGACTGTTGTATCATTAAAAACTTGAAGGCACGCGTTCTTGAAAACCAGCTCCCCTTCTTTGGCTCCATATTTTTTGTTGCTTTATTTTTAAAATTTTTAGTAAAGGAAATTAGTAGGTTCAAATGAAATTGTCCTTTTGGCCAGGCACATTGGCTCACACCTGTAATTCCCACATTTTGTGAAGCTGAAGCAGAAAGATTGCTTGAGGCCAGGAGTTCAAAACTATCCTGGACAACATAATGAGATGCTGGGTTTTTTGAGTCAGTATCTCACTCTGTTGGCCAGGCTGGAGTGCAGTGGCATGATCACAGTTCACCATAGCCTCAATTTTCTGGGACTATAGGCTCTTACCACCACACTTGGCTGATTTTTTGTAGAGGTGCGGTCTTGCTATGTTGCCCAGGCTGGAAGGATCCTATCTTTACCCCCAAAAAAGGAAAAAAAAAATTGTGCTTTAGAGCAAGTCTTGTTATCATGGACAAACTTTTCTCTCCCCTTTTTTTCCTGGACTGAAACATAGGAAACCAGAGCCAGAAATTCTCTCTATGATGCCTTAAGATTCTTTCTGCATTGGTTTATGCCTGAAACCCAACAGTCTTCTCCCATTGGAAAATACAGTTATACCAAATATTCTAGATGAGTAACAAAGATCTCTTCAGACTTTTATTTTGTGTTTTTTCTTAACTGTTAAATTGATGAAGTTATGACATAGATTCTAATATTCGTAATCTTTGGACCTTTCCAAAGGTCAAGAAGTAAAAAATGTTAGGAAACAGAGCGTGAGCCCTTTTGATTTTAACTTATTCTCCATGTCCCTGTGCTTTTTAAATTTTTGCTTCATACGAGATTTGTTGAGTAGTGATTCCCAACTCTGGCTGACATTAGAATTGTTAGGGAAGCTTGAAAAAAACAAAACAAGATGTCCCACAGAGATTCTGTTGTAATTAGCTTGAGGTGGAGCCCAGGTGTTGATATTTTTTAACACTCCCCAATATTGAGGAAAATAGTTTAGTGAGTTGAGAAGTAGGTGTATTAAATTATAGAATCTTAGTGAGTTTTGGTAGTCTGATAATACTCTTTACTGTTCTTAAACTTGTATTGAGATAGGATTTGAGGCCACAGTCATCATATTGTGCTCTTTTGGACATCAAAACTGTCTTGTAAAAGTTTAGAAGCTGTGGCTGTGAGTTGTTACCTAATTTGATACATTTTGAGGAAGCGTACTAATGTTATGTACTTGGTTGACTGAAAGGTTGTGTTGTGGCATGAGGAACACATTCAAATAAAGCAAAAATTTAAATCAAAATTCATTTTATATGTAACATATACCTATGTGTATAAGCACCTTCTACCAGAAATTCTGGAATAAGACCCAAAATATTGACTAATTCATTATAATTAGTCTCATGTCAGAACTGAGACTGGAAATCTGTTGTAATTAATTTTAAGCATTTGCATGGATTTGAACACATTTGTAAATTGCTGTGCTGAGCATAATGGGTATATACAGGTGGGTAGGCAGTGGACCTTATTTTCACAGAACTTGAAGCCAGCACAGCAACTCTCAGCAAAAGATGGACCTGGTTGAGAATCTGCCTGTAACACGATGTTTCTGATGAAAGTACATTGCATATGTAAATCCTCTTGGATCTACTGTCAAGATATTTTCAAAATCTGTCCAGTACTCATCACCTCCACTGCTGCCACCCTAGTCAAAGCCACCATTGACTCTCACTGGATTAGCCTTCTTAACTCCTCCCTGCTTCTATGCCTGCCCGGCTGCAGTCTGTTCTCATCATAGTAGCCAGAGTTAGTCTGTTAATAAGAGAAATGCTATGTACAACTCTGATAATAAGTTGTAAAGATAGTCTCATGGAAGTGAGGGGCATGAAGACAGTCTAGTGACACTACCCAAATGATTTCCAGGCTGGCCTAGAAAGCGCTCCATATTTTACTCCTTGTATGTAACATCCAAAGGAGTGTGTGTGCATGTGCTTGTTTTTGCAGAGGAAAAAACTGCAAATAACTGCACTCTTATAAAGCTGAAATCCTATTTCTAAAAAAATGTTGGTGCTTGCAGTGAAATCCATGAAACATTATTTGAAAATTACCAACACAATTCTCAATTTCAAGGAATAATTCATGTGTCATTTAAGCTTCCAGAATATAGGAAAAGGGGGGCAGGAAGCAGACATCCTAACTCTGTTCAAGATTATTCCTGCTACTCAAACCTGGAGAGAATACTGTGAAAAAACAAAACTAGAAACCATTCTCACATACATGGGTGGAACATACACATTAAAATTTAGCAGTTCCAGCAGTGTATTAAAAGAATAATGCATTCGTGTGTGTACACAGATGTTTTATAGTTTGAAGGAAAAGCACCTTGGGGATTTCTTGATACAACTTTGTTGTTGTTGTTTTAGGTTAGAAAATATAGTTTGTTTATAAGGTAAATTAGAGGAAGAGAGAGGAGATTCACCTCTCCAAGGTAGGAGAGGGGGCCAAAACTTAGGAAACTTGGTGGGGGTCATAGCTCAAAGAGCACAGCCACACCAGAGTTTAACAAAGCAATTGCCTTGATACAACTCAAAATAATTTTTAAAACCTAGGTCTGTCTCAGAAATTTGAGAACCATTAAAACAAAGTTTAATGAGAAAATAGGTAATGTAAAGAAAAAACTGAACTTGTAGTGTACAAAGCAAAAACTATCAGCATCACTGTTTTTAATGAAACATGGGAGCAGTCACACTCTGCTATAATGCCATCGGTGGGGGAAAATTTTGGACAAAATGGCATTATTGTGATCCTAAATTACTAAGATGAATTTCAGAGGGTGGGAAGCAGTCATCACTTGAATTTTATCAATTCATGCTACTTGGCTTCTACTTGGAAGGCTGAGGCAGAGGGATCACCTGAGCCCAGCGGTCGAGCCTGCAGTGACCATGAGTGTGCCACTGCACTCAAGCCTGGGTGACAGTGAGACTGACTCCAACTCGAAAAGAAACTACACCCCAGAAACTGCAAATTTTAAACTGCTTGAGGACAAAGCTCAAGATAAACATGCAAAATTATTAGTGTACTTATTCACACACACAAATAAAAATGCAATAGATGGTAAACTAGCTGGGTATACCTTTAACAATATGCAAGATATGTATGAATAAAACTGACATTTTGCTAAAGGATAGAAGAGATGTGAATAGTAAATTAGATAATATTCTTGGATGGCAACACTCAATATTGTGCAGATGACTGCTCATTTTTTCCTACAAATTAAATGCACTATCAATCAAAATTTCAGTGAGACTTTTTAAAGAATTGTCCAGCACATAATAAAGGTTTGGAAAAGTGGGCCAGGTGTGGTGGCTCATGCCTATAATTCCAGCACTTTGGGAGACCGAAACAGGAGAATCACCTGAGTCCAGTCGTTTGAGACAACTAGGCAATATAGTGAGACCCCCATCTCTACAAAATAATACCAAAAATGACCCAGGTGTGGTGGTACGTGCCTGTGGTCCCAGCTACTCAGGAAGCTAAGTTGGGGGCTGCAGCTGTGATGGTGCAGTGATTGTGTAACAGAGCAAGATCCTGTCTCAAAAAATAATATTTGGAAAAGTAAATTCACACGTACAGTAAATGAACTTTTGAAAAAGAATTGTGATTGGAGAATTGACATATCACATCTTGGAACATATAAAGCTACAATATTTATAAGATATTGATGCAGAAATAGATAAATCACTAGGACAAACATCACAACCAAATGTAAATTTTTTTTTTTAATCGGCGTCTCACTCTGTCACCCAAGCTGAAGTGCAGTGGCACACTCATGGCCACCACAGCCTCAACCTGCTGGGGCTCCAGCGATCCTTCTGCCTCAGCCTTCAAAGTAGGCAGAACTACAGGCGCGTGCTACCACGCCTAACTTTTTATTTATTGTAGAGACGAAGTCTCGCCAAGTTGCCCAGGCTGGTCTCGAGCCCGTGGGCTCAGACATTCCACTCGACTCGGCCTCCCAAAGTGCTGGGATTACAGGCTGAGCTACCGAGCCTGGCCCCAAATGTAAAATTTTAGTAATATATGCTATAGGTAGCATTTTATGTCTGTAAGGAAAAGATAGACTACTTTATAGTCACAACGGCCAGACAACTGGGAAGAAAAGGTATTTTATTAATTTTTATCTATCTATTTAGAATTGAATCTCACTGTCACCTAGGCTGGAGTGCAGTGGCATGATCACGGCTCACCACAGCTTTGACCTCCCAGACTCAGGCGATCCTTCCACCTCAACTTCCTGAGTACCTGGGACTACAGGCACACACCAACATGCCCGGCTCGTTTTTTAATTTTTTGTAGAGACGAGGTCTCACTATGTTGCCTAGGCTGGTCTCAAATTCCTGGGCTCAAGAAATCCTCTCTTGGTCCTCCAAAGTGCTAGGGATTATAGGCGTGAGCCAACGTGCCAGCCAAGATCTTTGATTAAAATTTTTATTTAAACCGGGCTCGGTGGCTCAGCCTGTAATCCCGCGCCTTTGGGAGGCTGAGGTGAGTGGATTGCCTGAGCCCGCGGGTTCGAGACCCGCCTGGGCAGCGAGACCTCATCTCTACAATAAATCAAAAAATCAGCCGGGCGTGGTAGCGCGCGCCTGTAATTCCGGCTACTTGGAAGGCTGAGGCGGAAGGATCGCCGGAGCCCAGCAGGTCGAGGCTGCGGTGGCCGGGAGCTGCACTCCAGTCTGGGCGACAGAGTGAGACTCCAACTCAAAAAAAATTTTTTTTAATTTAAGATTTAATTTTATTGAGAGAAAAGTATGAACAGAGAAAATACAGAAGATAATTTTAATAATTTGAGTAAAGAAGGCAAAATAAGAACCCCAAAAGCCATAAGGAAAAAGTCAACAGATCTGATACATAAAAGCTCAAAACTTCTTATGGCCAGGGATATCACAGATTCAACAGACGATAGATTGGAGGAAAATACTTAAAACTTAAATGACAAGAAGATTAATATCCACAGTAAAAATCAGTAAGATAAGGAAATAGAATAGAAATGAGACAAAACATATTACATTGCTCTAAAGGGCCAAAGAACCCTTGAGTATACTCACATATATACTAAATGCTACCGATCGATTTGGGCAAAAATATCAAAGTTAGCGGCAGTGAAGTCCCACAGAACAGGAGCAGATGCAGCTTATCACCCCCTAGTCTTTGTACCCCAGACTGTAACAGGGAGGGTCTGTGTTGTTGTCAGTGACTTCGTTATAAGGTAGGGCCTTGCCGGATCAGAGACGAGTTTTATGCTGTGCCATTGTGCTTCTAAACTCAGGGATTAGATTGCTGTTCAGGAAAAATAGACAGATACTCTTAATGTTTCCATTTAAGGGAATGTTTGCAAACGTTGGGCATAGGGAAATCACACTGTGTTCTGGGGGATAAAGCAGCATTATTGAGCAATACTTTGTTAAGGATTCTTGCTTTTATATTAATGAGGGTTGTTGATTTTTAGTTTTCTTGTAATGGCTTCTTCTAGCATAGGTATGAGGTTATACAGACCTTATAGAATTAGTTGGGAAATGTTTACCTCTTCTATTTTCTGAAATAGCTTTTGAAGGATTGGCAGTATTTCTTCCTTAAATATTTTATAGAATTTGCCAACGAAGCCATCTGGACCTGAGCTGTTCTTATTAGGAAGGTTTTTGACTACTAATTCAATTTTTGGTTATACGTACAGGCACACCTTGAGGATATTATGGGTTCGGTTCTGAACCACTGCAATAAAGCAAATATTGCAATAAAGTGAGTTACATGAGTTATTTGGTCTCCAAGGGCATATAACAATTATGTTTACACTATGCTGTAGTTTATTAAGTATGCATTATGTCTAAATAACAATACACATCTTAAATAATACTTTATTGCAAAAATGCCAATTATTTTTCTGCTGGTGGGGAGTCTTGCCTTGATGTGGATGGCTGCTGAGTGATCGGGGTGGTGGTAGCTGAAGGTTGGGCTGACTGTGGCAATTTCTTAAAATAAGACAACAATGAAGTTTGTTGCATAGGTTGACTCTTCCTTTCAGAAAAGATTTCTCTGCGGCATGTGATGCTGTTTGGTAGCATTTTATCCGCAGTGGAACTTCTTTCAAGATTGGACCAGGAGCTGTGACTCATGCGTGTAATCCCAGTGCTTTGGGAGGTTGAGGCAGGAAGATCACTTGAGGCCAGGAGTTAGAGACAGTCTTGACCACAAAGTGAGACCCCATCTCAATCAATCAATCAATCAGTCAATATTAAAAACATTGGCCACAGAGTGAGACCCCGTCTAAATAAATAAATATTGAAAACATTAGCGAGGCTAAGTGGCACACACCTGTAGTCCTATTTACTTGGAGGTAGAAGG
This sequence comes from Carlito syrichta, assembly GCF_000164805.1. Classification (NCBI taxonomy): domain Eukaryota; kingdom Metazoa; phylum Chordata; class Mammalia; order Primates; family Tarsiidae; genus Carlito; species Carlito syrichta. The sequence continues at coordinate 62,465 of NW_007253953.1, forward strand.
ATCCCCTGAGCCCAGAAGTTCGAGGTTATAGTGAGCTATGATAGTGCCTCTGCTTGCCAGCCTGGGTGATAGAACAAGACTCTGTCTCTAAAAAACAAACAAAAAATTGGAGTTAATCCTTTCCAACTTTTCTAGAATTTTCTAAATCCTTTGTTGTCATTTCAATAATGTTCACAGCATCTTTACCAGGAGTAGATTTCATCTGAGGAAACCACTTTTTTTTGTTCATCCATAGGAAGCAACTCCTCATCTGTTCTGGTTTGATCATGAGATTGCAGCTATGCAGACACATCTTCAGACTCCATTTCTATTTTTAGTTCTCTTGCTATTTCCGTCACATCCACAGTTACCTCCTGCACTGAAATCTTGAACCCCTCAAAGTCAACCATGAAGGTTGGAATTAACTTCTTCCAAACTCCTGTTAATGTTGATATTTTGACCTCCTCCCATGAAGCATGACTTTTTTTTGTTTTTTTTTTTTGAGTAAGAGTCTCACTCTGTCACCCAGGCTGGAGTGCAGGGGCACACTCAACAGTCACTGCAGGCTCGACCTGCTGGGCTAAGATGATCCTTCTGCCTTAGCTGGAACTACAGGCGCACACTACCACGCCCAGCTAATTTTTTGATTTATTGTAGAGACGAGATCTCGCCAAGTTGTCTAGGCTGGTCTCGAACCCCTGGGCTCAGGCAATCCTCCTGCCTCCGCCTCCCAAAGTGTTGGTGTACAGGTATGAGCCACTGCACCCGGCTAGCTTTTTCCCTTAAACCTCATGAACTAACCTCTGCCAACTTCCAACTTTTCTTCTGCAGCTTCCTCACCTCTCTCAACCTTTGTAGAATTGAATAGAGTTGAGACCTTGCTCCACATTGGGCTTTGGCTTAAGGGAATATTGTGACTGCTTTGACCTTCTATTCAGACCACTCAAACTTGCTCTGTATCAGCAATAAGTCTCTTTCACTTTATCATTCATGTGTTCACTGGAATAGCACTTTTAATTTCCTTCAAGAACCTTTCCTTGACCAGGCATGATGACTCACGCCTATAATCCCAGAACCTTGGGAGGCAGAGGTGAGAAGATTGCCTGAGCCTAGGGATTTGAGATCAGCCTGGGCAATTTGGCTAGACCTTGTCTCCACAATAAAGAAAAATTATCCGGGCATGGTAGTTCCAGCTACTTGGAAGACTGAGGCAGAAGGATCGCCTGAGCCCAGCAGGTCGAGGCTGCGGTGGCCGTGAACATGCCACTGCACTCCAGCCTGGGCGATAGAGTGAGACTCTGATGCAAAACAAAACAAAACAGACAAACAAACAAAAACTTTTCCTTGCATTCACAGCTTGGCTAACTATTTGCCCAAGAGGCCTAGCTTTCAGCCTATCTCAGCTTTCAAAATGCCTTCCTCACTAAGCTTAGTCATTTCTAGCTTTTGATTTAAAGTGAGAGACGAATGACTCTTCCTTTCACTTGAACACTTGGAGGCCATTAATTCACTAGCCTAATTTCAATATTGTTGTGTCTCAGGGAATAGAGAGGCCCTAGGAGAGAGAGAGACAGGGAACGGCTGGTAGGTGGAGCAGTCAGAACACTCCCAATATTTATTAGTACATGGACATGGTTCCTGGTGTTCCAAAACAATTACAATGGTGACATCAAAGGTCTCTGATTACAGATCACATATCAGATATAATATTGAAAATGGTGAAATATTGCAAGGATTACGAAGATGTGACACAGACACAAAGGGTGTGTGTGCTGTGGGAAAAATGGACTTGCTTGACACAGTGTTACCACAAACTTTCAATTTGTAGAAAACGTAATATCTGGGAAGCACAATCAGATGCAGTATGCTTATACAATTTTGATTTGCTATTGCTTATTGGGTTAATTTTGGCCATTTGTATCTTTTCAGGAATGTGTTCGTTCCATCAAAGTTTTCTAACGTGTGGGCACAAAATTGTTCCTAGACTGCCTTTTTTTTTTTTTTTTTTTTTTGAGTTGGAGTCTCACCCTGTCGCCCAGACTGGAGTGCAGTGGCCGCTCCCGGCCACCGCAGCCTTGGCCTGCTGGGCTCCGGCGATCCTTCCGCCTCAGCCTTCCAGGTAGCCGGAATTACAGGCATGCACCACCACGCCTGGCAGATTTTTAAATTTATTGTAGAGATGAGGTCTCGCTGCCCAGGCAGGTCTCGAACCCGCGGGCTCAGGCAATTCACTCACCTCAGCCTCCCAAAGGCGCGGGATTACAGGCTGAGCCACCGAGCCCGGCCATGTTTAGTTTTTAAAGAAAACTGCCAAAGTGTTTTCCAGAGTGACTGTTCTATTTTACATTCCCACCAGCGATGTGTCTGGTTTTTCCACATCCTCTCCAGGATTTGTTGTTTTCACGATTTTTTAATTTTAGTCATTCTGAGAGGTGTGTAGTGGTATCTCATTGTGGTTTTTATTTGCATCTCCCTAATAACGAGTGGTATTGAATGTCCTTTCATGGGCTTAATTGCCATCTATATATCCTCCTTGGTGAAATGACTGTTCATGTCTTTTCCTCATTTTGTAATTGGATTATTTGTTTTGTTTACTATGGAGTTTTGAGATACTAATTCCTTGTTAAATTTGTGGTTTGCAAATATTTCCTCCCATTCTGTGGCTTGTCTTTTCATCCTCTACAGGATCTTTCACAGCAACAATTTACATTCTGATGAAGTTCACTTTCCCACTTTTTCCTGTATAGTACCTTGGGTGTTAAGTCTAGGAATGCTTTGCTTGGCCCCAGATCCTGAAGATTTTCTATATTTTTTTCCTAAAAGTTTTATAATGTTATGTTTTGCTTTTAAGACCATGATTCATTTTGAGTTAGTTTTTGTATAAGATGTGAGATTAGGTTGAGTTTCACTTTTTGCCCATGAAGGTATAAATGTTACAACACCATTTTTTTTTTTTGAGTCGGAGTCTCTATTGCCCAGGTTGGAGTGCAGTGGCACGCTCATGGCCACCGCAACCTCGACCTGCTGGGCTCAGGTGATCCTTCTGCCTCAGCCTTCCAAGTAGCTGGAACTACAGGCATGCTCCACCACGCTCAGCTAATTTTTTGATTTAATGTAGAGATGAGGTCTCATCAAGTTGCTCAGGCTGGTCTCGAACCTCTGAGCTCTGGCAGTCATCTTGCCTCGGCCTTCCAAAGTGCTGGTATTACAACTTGAGCCACTGTGCCCGGCCCATTTTATTTTATTCTTCAAAATTAACTTGGTTAACCTAGTTCCTTTTTATTTCCATATACATTTTAGAATAAACTTGTCGATATCAATAAAAATCTTGCTGGGATTTTGATAGGAATTATATTAAAACTGCACATCAATTTGAAGACAACTGACATCTTTTCTATGTTGAGTCTTCCAGTCCATGAACACAGAATGTCTTTCCATTTGTTTAGATCTTTTAAAAATGTTTTTATGTTGTGTAGTTTTTAGCATGTAAGTCCTATACATGTTTTGTCAGATTTACACCTAAGGATTTTTTTTTTTTTTAGCAATTGTAAATAATATTCTATTTTAAATTTTGGTGTATGTGTGTTCATTCTGGAAGCCAAGGTAGGAGGATTGATTGAGGCCATGAGTTCGAGACCAGCTTGGGCAACAGAATGAGACTCCATCTCTACAATAATAATAATAATAATAATAAAATTAGCCATATGTGGTGGCATGTACCTGTAGCCCTAGCTACTCGAGAGGCTGAAGTAGGAGGATCACCTTAGCCCAGGAGTTTGAGGCTGCAGTGAGCTATGCTTATGCCACTGCACTCCAGCCTGGGTGATAGAGTGAGATCCTATCTCTAAAAAAAAAAAAATGAAAATAAAAATAAGACTGGGCATGATGGCTCATCCCTGAAATCCCAGAGCTTTGGGGGCTGAGGTGGGAGGATTGCTTGAGGCCAAGAGTTTGAGCCCAGTCTGACTCTTAATAAGAAAAGAAGAGAAATGCAATGGATTTTATATGTTTGTATATTTTTGTTTGTTTGTTTTAAAGATACAGTCTCACTCTGTCACCCACGCTGGAGTGCAGTGGCACAATCATAGCTCACTACAACCCCCAGTTCCTGGGCTCAAGTGATCAATCCTCTCACCTTAGCCTCCTGAAGTAGCTGGGACTACAGGTACACAACCACCATGTTCAGCTCATTTTTAGATCTTTTTTGGGTAGAAACCGATTCTCGTTATGTTGACCAGACTGGCTCAAACTCCTGGATTCAAACGATCCTCCAGCCTTGGCCTTCCAAAGCAAAGTGCTGGGATTATAGGAATGAACTACCACCACCGGCCTGATTTTCTATGTTTATATTATATCCTGTGACCATGCTGAACTCACTTATCAGTTCTAGAATTTTTTTTTAATGAATTTTCTACATAGACAATCTGTAAATAGTAGGGGTAGTTTTATTTCTTTCCAACCATTATTCCTTTTTTTTTTTTTTTTTTTGGCCTTGCTACACTGGTTAGAATGTCCAGTATTATGTCGAATAAGGCTTTGAGAGGAGGGACGCCCTTGCCTTGCTCCTGTTCTTAGGGGGAAAGCATTAAGCTTTTCACCAGTAAATATCACATTTTTTTTTTTTTTTGAATCAGAGTCTCACTCTGTTTCTCAGGCTGGAGTGCAGTGGCATGCTCACGGCCACCGCAGCCTCGACCTACTGGGCTCAGGTGATCCTTCGGCCTCAGCCTTACAAGTAGCTGGAACCACAGGCATGTGCCACTATGCCTGGCTAATTTTTTTGACTTATTGTAGAGACGAGGTCTCGCCATGTTGCTCAGTCTGGTCTCGAACCCTTGAGCTCAGGCAATCCTCTCACCTCTGCCTCCCAAAGTGCTGGGGTTACAGTCTTGAGCTACCGCGCCCGGTGCAATCTGGTTTTTTGTAGATTTTCTTTATCAAGTTGAAGAAGTTACCCCTGTTCTTAGCAGGAATGAGTGTTGAATCTTTTTCTGCATCAATTGATATGATTTGGGATCTTTCTTCTTTAGCTTGTTAATGAGGTAGATTACATTGATTGATTTTTGAATATTGAATCAGATTTGCATCCATGGAACAAATCTCGCTTGGTCATGGTATATGTTTCTTTAAAAAAAAAAAAAAAATATATATATATATAGTAGTAAAATACACATAGCATAAAATGCCCCATTTTAGCCATTTTTAAAGTGTACAATTTATTGACAACAAGTACTTTCACAATGTTGTGCAACCATTACCACTATCTAATTCCAGAACATTTTCATCACCCCAAAAAGAAACCCTATACCCATTAAACAGCTAATCCTCATTCTTGTTTTCTCCAGACCCTAGCAACCACTAATCTGCTTTCTGTTTATGTGGATTTGCCAACTCTGGATAATTCGCATAAATGGAATCATACAATATGTGGTCTTTTATGTCTGGTTTCTTTCACTTAGCATCATGTTTTCAAGGTTCATCTATGTTGTAGCATGTGTCAGTACTTTGTTCCTTTTTTGTAATTGAATAATATACCATATTTTGTTTATCTATGCATCTGTTGATGAACATTTGGGTTGTTTCCATGTTTTGACTATTGTGAATAGTGGTGAAATGAATATTCATGAACAAATTTTTGTTTGAACACCTGTTTTCAATTCTTTTGGGTATATACCTAGAAGTGGAATTGCTGGGTCATAGTAATTATATGTTTTAAATTTTTGAGGAACTGCCAAACTATTTTCCAAAGCTGTTATATCATTTTACATGGGATTTTTAAGAGAAAGAATTCAATTTCCTTCAGAGGTATAGGACTATTAAAATTATCTATTTCATATTGGGTACATTGTGGTAGTCTGTGTCTTTAGAGGAATTGGTGCATTTCATTTTGGTTGTCAAGTTTCATGTGTAGAGTTGTTTGTATTCCCTTATTATCCTTTGATGTCTACAGGGTCAGTGGTGATATCCCCTGTCTCATTCCTGGTATTGTTTCTCTCTCTCTCTCTCTCTCTCTCTCTCTCTCTCTCTCTCTCTCTCTCTCTCTGTGTGTGTGTGTGTGTGTGTGTGTGTGTGTGTGTGTCTGTCTCTCTCCCTCACCCGTCTTGCTAGAGGTTTGTCAATTTGATTGATCTTTTTCAAAGAACCAGCTTTTTGTTCCATTGGTTTTTCTCTATTTTATTCTGTTTTTACATTGGTTTCTGATCTTATTTTTATATAATTTCCTTCCTTATGTTTTCTGTGGGTTTATTTTGCTCTTCTTTTCCTAGGCTCTTCTATTGAAGAGCCTAGAAGCTTAGATTATTGCTTTGAGATTTGTTCTCTTAGTACTGCTTTAATGAATGTTCTGCAGATATTGACATGTATTTTTATTTTCATTCAGTTCACTGTATCTGCTTTTATTCTGATAGTAGGTGACTTATTTTTCTTTTCGATTTTCCCAAAATATGTAATGTGTTTACTTTTTAAATTGGAATTTAAAAAAAACATAACATAACTCCTAGGCAACATAGTGAGACCTCATCTCTACAAAAAATAAATTAGCCAGGAGTGGTGGTACACGCCTATAGTCCCAGCTACGCAGGAGGCTGAGGAGAGAGGATCGCCTGAACCCAGGAAGTCGAGGTTGTGATCATGCCATTGCACTCCAGCCTGAGCAAAAGACAAAAAAAAAAACCCAACTGGGTGTGTTAGCTCATGCCTGTAATTCCAACATTTTGAGAGGCCAAAGTGAGAGGATTACTTGAGCCCAGGAGTTCAAAACCAGCCTGGGCAATAGCAAGAACTTGTGTCTCAAAAAAAAAAAAAAGCCATGGTGGCATGCACCTATAGTCCCAGCTACTGGGGAAGTTGAAGTGGAAGGATTATCTGAGCCCAGGAGTTCAAGGCTGCAGTGAGTCGTAATTGTGCCACTGCACTACAGACTGTACAAGAGTGAGACTCTGACTCAAAACAAATAAATAAATAAATAACCTGTAACATAAAATTTACTGTTTTAATTATTTTTAAAAGCGTACAGTTCAATAGTGTTAAATATATTCACATTGTTTTGAAACAAATCTCCAACGCTTTTTCGTCTTGCAGATCTGAAACTCTATATCCATTAAAAAACACAATTCCCCTTTATCCCTTTATTTCGTCCTCTGAGCTTCTGCTACCATTCTATATATATATATGTGTATTTTTTTTTTTTGAGACAGGGTCTCTTGCTCGCCGCCCAGGCTGGAGTGCAGTGGCATGATCAAAGCTCATTGCAACCTTGAACTCCTGGCCTTAAGCAATTCACCCCCCCCCCCCGCCCTTGGCCACCCAAAGCACTGGGATGAGCAACCTTGCCCGGTCCTTGACCCTTTTATCGTCATGAAATGTACCTCCTTGTCTCTAGTCACATTTCTAATCTTCAAGTCTATCTTGTCGGATATTGCTGTGCACACAGCCTCAGCCAGGACTGTGTTTGCCCCAATCACTATGGCAACTGTAGTCTTGGAGAGATGTTTCGCATCCTCCCCTCACCCTTTGCTGAAATGGTAACTTCCTCTGACAGTGCTGCTGTGTGGAAGCATCACCCACTGCTCCAGATTGAGTGAGACCATGTTGACTGAGGCAGCAAAGCAGACCTCACAACCAAGCTAGCCTTTACAGAACCCTCGTGCTCACTGAGCTGTGGGAGTCTGGGAGCAGCCACGGGGAAGAACGCTTCAAACTCCCGCTGTTCTTCCAAGTTCAGCAGTTTTTCAAGCATGTCCACTTCCCAGATTGCTGTGTGTTGTCTTTGTCCATTTTGTTCAATTTTATAGTTACTTCTCTGGGAGAGGATTTGCCTTCCATCTTCACTGGAAGTCCCACCTCTACTATAGCGTTGGTGTTTTTAAAAAACACATTTTGTCGGGTGCGGTGGCTCACACCTATAATCCCAGCACTTTGGGAGGCCGAGGTGAGAGGATTGCCTGAGATCAGGGGTTCGAGACCAGCCTGGGCAACTTGGTGAGACCCCCCCCCCATCTCTACAATAAATAAAAAAATTAGCCGGGTGTGGTGGTGCGTGCCTGTAGTTCCAGCTACTTGGAAGGCTGAGGCAGAAGTATGGCCTGAGCCCACCAGGTAAAGGCTGCGGTGGCCGTGAGCGTGCCACTGCACTCCAGCCTGGGTGACAGAGTGAGACTCCTACTCAAACCCCCCCAAAAACCAACACTGTTTTGTGGGTTTGATATCAAGTTTATATTCACCTATAAAATGGGCTGAGGGCCGGGCTCGGTGGCTCAGCCTGTAATCCCAGCACTCTGGGAGGCCGAGGCGAGTGGATTGCCTGAGCTCGCCGGTTCAAGACCAGCCCGGGCAACTTGGCAGGCCCTCGTCTCTACAGTACATTTTTAAAAATTAGCCGGGCATGGTAGCACGTGCCTGTAGTTCCGACTACTTGGAAGGCTGAGGCGGAAGGATCGCTGAAGCCCAGCAGGTCGACAA